>NC_134364.1:32619851-32622351 GCF_048569485.1 Anomaloglossus baeobatrachus
TAGATAGATAGATAGAGGGATAGATAGATAGATAGATAGATAGATAGATAGATAGATAGAGGGATAGATAGATAGATAGATAGATAGATAGCTAGAGGGAGGGATAGATAGATATGGGATGGATATATAGATAGATAGATAGATATGGGATGGATGGATATATAGATAGATAGATAGATAGATATATAGATGGATAGATGGATGGATGGATGGATGGATAGATAGATAGATAGATAGATAGATAGATAGATAGATAGAGGGAGGGATAGATAGATAGATATGGGATGGATATATAGATAGATAGATAGATAGATATGGGATGGATAGATAGAGGGATAGATAGAGGGATGGATGGATAGATAGATCGATATAGATAGAGGGATAGTTAGATAATGATAGATAGCTAGATAGATTAATAGATAGACAGATAGATAGATAGAGGGATAGATAGATAGAGGGATAGATAGATAGATAAATAGATGGATAGATATAGATAGATAGATAGATAGATAGATAGATAGAGGGATAGATAGATAGAAATAATGAAGATAGAAATAATTGGAACAACACATTAGAAAATGAGAGAAAATACCATATATCTAAAGTTAGATAATATATTAGAAAAAAAAAAACAGGCAGTACTCCGGAAAAAAAAATAATAGGAAAAAGTGGATTTTAATAGCCCATGACTTTAATAGTCCACTTTTTCCTTATTTATTTATTTTTTTTATCTAGAGTGCTGCCTGTTATTTTGTTTTCTTTAATAGATAGATATAATAGATAAACTTGCAACAAAATCACACAATTTACAAATTGTGAACAATATCATGATACAGAACGCACCCTTATATTAAAATAATAATAATAATAATAATATAGTATATTGTAGTATAGTAGTGTTATATTATAATAATAATAATAATGATAACAATAATAATTATGATGATATAGTATATTGTAGTATAGTAGTGGTATATAATAATAATAATAATAATACTATAGTATGTCACATCCAATAATCATATCAGATTTCTACTAATAATTAAAATATTATGACAAAATGTAATATTTTCCTGACATTTATACAATTGATCTCTGCACATTCGTTGTAGATTCAATTAATGAGTATTCATCCCGAGATCTGTATAATTAATTTGCTACTATAGTTATTAGTTAATTTGTTTTGCAATGCTTAATTTCACATAATTTTGAAGAAACTGTAAAACTTTATGTGACCACCATAGAAGAGAAGGTGTACAATACTAAACAAGCAAACAGTAATATTCGGAAACAGAGCGAGTTAGATATATAGGTCATTTCTAGTTTTACACACTGTAACTGTAATATATATATATATATAAATGCACTTTTATGTGTTTGTTCATTTATATATATAAATGTAATATACATATTTATTACATTTATATATATATGTGTGTGTATATATATATATATATATATATATATATATATATATATATATATCTGTAGCATGCAGTTCTATGTATTTGTATATCTATATATATGAATATATATATATATATATATGACAAACATTTCTTTGTATTTTTATATTTATGTGTGTTTATATATATTAATGTATTAGTGACGTTTATGTATTTGTATATTTCAGTGTGTGTATATTAGTGGCGTGCATTTCTATGCATTTGTATATTTGTGTGTATATACTAGTGACGTGCATTTCTATGTATTTGTATATTTTTGTGTGTATATATATTAGTGGCGTGCATTTCTATGTATTTGTATATATATATATTAGTGACGTGCATTTCTATGTATTTGTATATATATATTAGTGACGTGCATTTCTATGTATTTGTATATTTGTGTGTATATATATTAGTGACGTGCATTTCTATGTATTTGTATATTTTTGTGTATATATATTAGTGGTGTGCATTTCTATGTATTTGTATATATATATATATATATTAGTGACGTGCATTTCTATGTATTTGAATATTTGTGTGTATATATATTAGTGGCGTGCATTTCTATGTATTTGTATATTTTTGTGTATATATATTAGTGGTGTGCATTTCTATGTATTTGTATATATATATATATATATATATATATATATATATATATATATATTAGTGACGTGCATTTCTATGTATTTGTATATTTGTGTGTGTATATATATTAGTGGCGTGCATTTCTATGTATTTGTATATTTCTGTGTATATATATATATATTAGTGGCGTGCATTTCTATGTATTTGTATATTTCTGTGTATATATATATTAGTGGGGTGCATTTCTATGTATTTGTATATTTCTGTGTGTATATATATATTAGTGGGGTGCATTTCTATGTATTTGTATATTTGTGTGTGTATATATATTAGTGGCGTGCATTTCTATGTATTTGTATATTTCTGTGTGTGTATATATATTAGTAGCGTGCATTTCTATGTATTTGTAAATATGAGTGAGTGATAGTATGAGCAGGCTGAGAGCACTTACTTGTTGAGAA
>NC_134364.1:32627351-32707351 GCF_048569485.1 Anomaloglossus baeobatrachus
CTATCTATCCCTCTATCTATCTATCCCTCTATCTATCTATCCCTCTATCTATCTATCTATCTATCTATCATCTATATATCTATCTAAAATTGTATTATACTTTCTATATTGTTTTCTGTTTTATTTACTTACCTAGGTATATGATCTACTTTCTATCTATCTATCTATCTATCTATCTATCTATCTATCTATCTATCCAACCTAACTTCTAACTTTTATTATACAGCCACAATTCAAGTGTTTATGTCTTTCTGTCGCTTACAGCCTTTTCTATCCCATACATTCACATTAATCTATCTACAGTATCTATCTATCCCTCTATCTATTTATCTATCTATCTATCTATCTATCTATCTATCTATCTGTCTGTCTGTCTGTCTGTCTGTCTGTCTGTCTGTCTGTCTATCTATCTATCCTTTTTATCCATATATAATTTCTATCCATCTATCCTTTCTATCCTATCCATCTATATATCCCTCTTTCTTCTATCTATCTATCTATCTATCTATCTTATCTATCCTTCTATCTATCTATCTATCTATCTATCTTATCTATCCTTCTATCTATCTATCTATCTATCTATCTGTCTGTCTGTCTGTCTGTCTGTCTGTCTGTCTGTCTGTCTATCTATCTATCTATCTATCTTATCTATCCTTCTATCTATCTATCCTTCTATCTATCTATCTATCTATCTATCTATCTATCTATCTATCTATCTATCTATCTATCTATCTATCTATCTATCTATCTATCTATCTATCTATCTATCAGGGTCAGGGAAGCGCCAACTACCGCAACGATAAAGGCGACCTAGAAAGAACTAATCTGTCACCTTCTCACAAACCCCTTCTGTCTGTATGTTACCTTTTTATTTGAAGGTGGCAATGAAAAGAATTTGTAATTCTTTAAAATAAACAAACAAACAAAAAACATATGCAAAAAAAGGAGAATAGGAATTGTAATAGAATCAGCATATTTCTCCGGGCAGTGGCTGTGGATCGTCTGCAGCAGTGCACAAGCGTCTGCTGGGAAGCCTCCTCCGGTAACAATGGGCTCAGGCAGAGCAGAGGAGCCGGGGATGGGAGAAGCCCACTCTGAAGATTAATCAGCGAAACATGATTAATAACTGTAACAATATATGCTACTGGCCCCGATCTAATGATAGCACCACAATAATGGGCCACATTGTCCTGCTCACAGGGGAATTTCCAGATTAACTGTACAATAAATCTGTAATATATTGATTAAGCACAACAGCTACATCCTGTAAACTGTTCCATATATGTGTGAGTATATATATATATATATATATATATATATATATATATATATATATATATATATATATATACACACACAGTATATGTGTGTGTATGTTATACAGATGTATATAAATGTATATAGATAATTATATGTCAGATATGAGATACTATTTAATTGCTTACTTCTTAGCAAGTGGAATATAGCTAAATTATAGTTCTATATAATATCTTTTGTAAATTTTGAAATTTAGTATTTTTTTCTATTAGTATTTTTGAAGCATTTTTAAATAATAATAATAATGATAATAATAATAATAAAAATAATAATAATAATAATAATATACTTTTGGGTGTACCATATCTCTAGACTTAAAGCACTTTTTTCATGTAACTTACTACTACTACTACTACTACTACTACTAAATATATTTTTGGATGCACCATTTGTGTAGCCTTGAAGCATTTTTTATATAAAAATATTAATAATATTATATTTTTGGGTGTACCATATCTCAAGACTTAAAGCACTTTTTTTCATGTAACTTACTACTACTACTACTACTACTACTACTACTACTACTACTACTACTACTACTAAATATATTTTTGGATGCACAATTTGTGTAGAATTGAAGCTTTTTTTTATATAATAATATTAATAATAATTATATTTTTTGGTATACTATATCTCTAGACGTATAGCATTATTTTTAAACAATAATAATAGTAGTAATAATAATAACAATAATAATAATAATAATATACTTTTCTGTACCATATCTCAAGACTTAAAGCACTTTTTTCATGTAACTTAGTACTACTACTACTACTACTAAATATGTTTTTGGATGCACAATTTGTGTAGAATTGAAGCTTTTTTTATATAATAATATTAATAATAATTATATTTTGGGTATACTATATCTCTAGACGTATAGCATTATTTTTAAACAATAATAATAGTAGTAATAATAATAATAATATACTTTTGGGTGTACCATATCTCTAGACTTAAAGCACTTTTTTTCATGTAACTTTTTACTACTACTACTACTACTACTACTACTACTAAATATATTTTGGATGCACAATTTGTGTAGACTTGAAGCATTTTTTTTATATAATAATAATAATAATAATTATATTTTTGGGTATACTATATCTCTAGACGTATAGCAGTATTTTTAAACAATAATAATAATAATAATAATAATAATACCTTTGAGAGTTCTCTTGACTTGAAGCATTTAGTAAAAATAAATAATAATATTAATAATTATTATTATTGTTATTATTATATTATTATTATGTTCTTATTAAAAACTAATAAAATTATTATTATTATTATTATTATTATTATTATTATTACCATCATCAACATATTTTTGGGTGTACCATATCTCTGGTCTTAAAAAAAAATATAATGATAATAATGCTAGTAATAATAAATATACTTTTGGGTGTACCATATCTCTAGACTGCCTGTCCCTTGTGTTGGGGGTAGTATTGTACTTCCTTGTAGTTAAATGGAATTCCTTCAATAGCTCCTGACCCCACACGATCCACACTTAAGATGCAGAACAGTGGAGAACTTTGTCAATCTCCTGGTGCCAGTCTGAATAAAATCACCCTCAGACATAAAGGCAGCACCTCTCCTTAGCAGGAGTAGACTAGGAATGCATTGATACATTGTTGCATCTACCAGTTTTCTACTATATTGTTACCTAAAAGGCAAAACAAAATACTCTTATTAATTATATTTCTAATGTTAGAATTTAAAAAGATCCCAGTATCATTCAGAGCAGCTGCAATATAGAGTATAGCTCAGAGCATGGCTTTATACAATAACTCGCAGATTTTATACAAAGTAGCAGAAACCAAGTAAAGAACTCAAGTAAAAGTTGTAAGTTTGTTCCTGTTTATTGTTAATCCTACAGACATGGAATTTTAATCCTTTAAGTTTTTTGTTTAATTAAAACATTAATTGAATATTGTTACAAAAGTGTAAGTTCACATACCTACAGCAATCATTTAGAAATAACTTTTTTAATTGCAATTTTCCTGTAACTATTTGATACTTATGGATCTATGGAGAATAATGTTTTCCCATTTTTAACTCTAAGAAGTGAGTATACAAATCTATTAAGTTATAAATATATGATCTCTATAACAGGAATATGAATGTAACATTTGTGAAAAGATTACGATCCATGTCCAGAAGCACAGAGATCATCAGATACACACAGATATAGACAGTCATACAATTATACACGCTCGCATACCCACACACTTACAAACACAGCATACACACAATACACACACACACATATATATATATATATATATATATATATATATATATATATATATATATATATATATATATATATATATATATATAATATACATATACACACACACACACACACACATATATATATATATATATACACACATATGTATATCTATATACACACACACTCATATATATATATATATATATATATATATATATATATATATATATAAATACACACACACATATATATATACATACACACACCTGTACACATACTGTAGGTGCATATACAGTATAAATATATATACTGTACACTGTAGGAGTATATAAATATATATATATATATATATATATATATATATACTGCTCAAAAAATAAAGGGAACACTTCAACAAAATGGTATTTTAGTGTTCCCTTTATTTTTTTGAGCAGTATATATATATATATATATACATATACATATACACAGTGTATATATATGTACACAAACACACACGCTCACACACACACACACACACACACAGTATATGTAAAATATATGTGTATACACACCTGTACACATGGTTTTTATATATATATATATATATATATATATATATATATATATATATATAAAAATATAAAATCTTTATAATAAGGTGCACATACATGAATATACACTCAAGGTGATATATACTGACATACAGATGTACACATATGGACACTCAGATACATATACCTGCGAATATATAAAGCCAGGGTTATATGCACACAAAGATGCCCAGGCCCAGGTATACATAGACAGAGAGTTACACATGTCATTACTAGATATTATCTTCAGGATTGTTTCAAATGACTCAAGTGGTAAAGTTAGGAAATACAATATAACATTTATGGGAAGAGAAATAAAAAACAGTTGATTATTGATGATACTTACTAACTAGTGATGGTGAATAGTAACTATTCGCGTTCGGATAATGCTTACTGAATACCGAGTACTATTCCGGTATTCTTTACCAACTTGCATTAGGTTTGTTCTTTGTGATGAATACCGGAGTAGTATTTGGTATTCGGTAAGCATTATCCGAACACGAATAGTTACTATTCGCCCATCACTATTAGTAACATTTTATACCTTTGGGTGTTGTTATTAATGTTTCTACAAGGCCCATTATCAATGTCAATGATCAGATTGTTAGGGATTCTTTACTGTGCCGGTCCACATACACCTGACGATCAGTGACATTAAGTGATTGCCAATCAATAGAGTTAGTGTGAATTGATCCAGTCCATCGGCCTTTTATCTGACAGCATCAGTGCTTTGATTCGCCGACTTGACATGATGTCACATGTGCGTCATGCCGCAATGATGAATTTGTGCCAATTTGGTAATCAGGTAAGAGGTGATTCTCACGGTTTCCAATCCAACAGCCACAGATTACTCTGGGAAAGTCAATGGACTGAGTCGTTGAAATAGATTCACGCCAACTTGACCAATCAGCTAATTGCTTGTCGATCGACAGTCATTTAAAAGCTTCACGTGTGCACAGAACGATCAGTTCTTTGTTCTTGAGAGTGCAGGTGACGATGTCCTGCCGAGAATGATGACTTTTACGTAAACCAAAAGATCAACTCACCCCACAAACAAGTGTTTTGCTCGTTCTTCAGGTGATTTGCCGCCTGTTTATCAATGCGATAATTGTGCAATGTGAATGGACATTTAGAGCAGTAAGACTATGGCATTCTCTGCAGAAGCTTGATTGATTAATTGAAATCACTGAAAGGCTTCCAGTTTCCTCTTTGAGTGTAATAAGTAGTCATTGGTATTAGATTTCTTAAAATGGATTATTAATCCAGGGATTTATTCTGATTGCTATATTTGCATTTGTGAAGGATTCCTTCTCCTGACATAAGACAATTATCCTCTTCCTATTTGGGATATTTGCTTTCCTCTGGATGAACAGTGTATAGTTGTGTCTTTTCAACTTTACTATGTTACTCTGCTGGGGTCGAGTTACAGTTGTATACAATATAATGGTTTCAGCTGATCTTTCTGATTGGGTTTGGTCACACAAAACGTTTGTTCGTCGGGGGAAATGATTTGTTGTGCTGCACACAAGGTCATCGTATTCAGCAGCACATTGTTGTATATAAACAAGGATCATCGCTCTCAGTGACTGTAATTGCTCCAGGCGCACCTCTATGGCCGAAAGCCAGCGGCTTCCAACAATAATAATTTTAATTTTCTTTTAGAAGCTGCACTTTCAGTTAGAGGGCCTGGTGTCATTCTAAGGCTATTAACCTGCAGATTAACCCTACATGTGTAGGCTGACAACATTATCTGACATACCAGGATCCCTCTGCCTGTGATGACTGCCCCAAGGTGGTGTGTTGTGAATGTTAGTTATGTCTTGGCTGCTGGGAGGCTCCCTCTGGTGGCCAGGAAGGGTTTGGACAGAGACCAGGTGGGTTGTGCAGTGGGTGTTTCCTTTCCTAACTCTCTGCTTATTTAAGTCCTGGTCTGATTGCAGGCTGTTGCCGGATGTCAGTTGTTCTTTGTATCTCTAGCCTGCTTAATCCTGCTCTACACCACATCCACTCCAGATAAGTTCTTGCTCTTTATTTATTGCCTGGTTCTTTTGCTTATCTGGGTTTGTCTTTTGTTGTGGTTTGGTTTCAGTTTATTTCCTTCCAGGGATTTTCCCCCTCAGTGGATTGTTGAGGAACTCCCTGCAGTTCTGTGTGGAGTATAGCTCCTTTGGGTCCATGTGTTTATGGCTTGTTGAATTTGTTATAATTCTTGTTTTCTGTTCATTGGTATGACAAGGGCACCTGGTATAGGACGGAGTTCAGATCGAACGATCTGAGGGCCTTTTTGTACTATCAGGAAGTTGGTATTTTGCAGGGTTTTTCTCTGGCTACCATCAGTCCCTTTCCTATTTTAGTCAGCGGGGGCCTCACCTTTTGCTAATCCTGTCATCTACCTGTGTATTGTGTTTTTCCTATATCACCGCAGTCTTTGAATGTGGGGGGCTTGCTATTCTTGTCTATTTTCTGAGGCAGAGAGTTATTCATCTTTCCTACCTTTAGGATAGTTAGTTCTCCGGCTGGGTTCGTGGTGCACAGGATGTTAGTTCACCCCTCGGCTACTTCTAGTTGTGTTGGTTAGTAAGGGGATGGCGGCCAGATTAGTTGCCAATGCTCTTGTCACCTTTTTGCCAATGATTGGTGATCTTCCATGGTTCCGGATCATAACAGTGGTGCTAGACACTACTCATATGCAGTAAAAGGAAAGCTAGTCAGGCAGGCCGAGATCATAAACCAAGAGGACACGACAGTACATGGAGGGCACACAGAGACGAGGTTAGGATACAAGCTGAAGGTCAGGGTTCCAGGAGAGTACATTCAAGATACCGGTAGCAGGTGAGAACGTGGTCAGGAGGAAGTCCGAGGTCAGAAGCCGGGAAGTCACAACAGAAACAGGGGAGGACAGGCAGAGACGGGTAAACAGCAGGACTGTAAACAGGAAGTACAACTGGCTGTTTCCTGAGCTAACACGCAATCACCGGGAACGAGAAGCATCTGCAAGAGCCCCTCCCAGGACCATTGTGAAACCCAGTGCTGTGAAAAAACCAGCAGAACATTCATCCTGCAAAATGCTCTGCACCCTAGGCAATATATATAAGCTCTGCAGGAGAGCATAGCAGAATGGCACAGAATGTTCTGCACAAAGGAATCGTGACACCTGTGTAAACATGCAATTAAACAATCATCGATTGATTGTTGTTTTTTTTTTAATTGGGGTTCTGAATTCATTAATTTGGGAATGTCCAGTACTAGACAACCCCTTTGATACCTAAAATGTTTCATCGGTTGATTCTAGAAATGAGTGCATCGATTTGATGTGAATTGAATTCATATTGAATTGTTTGGTATCTTCAGAACCTGGGAATTGAAACAATTTCTGATGCAATTTGCACGAATCAGAGAAGATTGCATCATCCAGAAACCATGAGCTCGGTCATAATTAATTGCAGCTATCATATCACATGGTATTGTGCAGCCATAAATGCATACAGTTGCACACTGAAAAAGCCAAAAATGTACAAGGGAAAATATGGCACTGCATTACTGCAAAAGAGAGATATTTAGTTTATGTATTGGCCAATGCATGTAAGCCCGGAAACCTAATCTGGGAACCTAACTTAAATGCCACTATCTAGGTTAAAAACATCCGTATCTGGGCAAAATGCCACTATTTGGACAACAAACCTCCATGATTACAGAGATATACCTTGCCGTTGGTTTCCGGGCTTACATGCATTGACCAATACATAAACTAAATATCTCTCTTTTGCAGTAATGCAGTGCCATATTTTCCCTTGTACATTTTTGGCTTTTTCAGTGTGCAACTGTATGCATTTATAGTCACTATGTTTTTTCAGTTAGCACCTATTCACAGTTTTTGGATGTGCGGGTCAGTTATTTGATATTTCTAGTCTTTTTCTGACTGAGCACTCCGCCCTAAGACCTGGCTGTGTTCATAACCATTATAGCAGGAGCCTAGCTGCCCATACATGGAGGTTTGTAGTCCAAATAGTGGCATTTTGCCCAGATACAGATGTTTTTAACCTAGAAAGTGGCATTTAAGTTAGGTTCCCGAATTACAGAGATATACCTTGCCGTTGGGTTCCGGGCTTACATGCATTGGCCAATACATTAAATATCTCTCTTTTACAGTAATGCAGTGCCATATTTTCCCTTGTACATTTTTGGCTTTTTCAGTGTGCAACTGTATGCATTTATAATTACTATGTTTTTTTCAGTTAGCATTTGTTCACATGGTATTGTGCAGCCAACCAGAAGAAACTGTTATAGCCTGTGTAAAAGCTGAGGCAGGGAAAGTAGCAGCCATGTTATGGTGAACCTGGATAATGAGAGGACATCATAGCTTGAAGCTAAAGAAAGGTTACCATCCATTTAACAATAGGAAAGGAGTCAGCTCACCAGCAGGAGAAGACGTCTGTTGTAGCAGAAACTAGGTGTCAGCAGGAGAACAAGAGAAATCGGAATATCCAGCAATTGACGACTTTTTAAAAACTCATCCTTTATTTTTCAAAATTTCATAAAAAACTTGCAACATCAAGACATAAAATCCAAGAGGAAAGGGATCAGCTCACCAGAAATAGAAGACGTCCATTGCAGCGGAAACTGGGAAGAGGAAAGGGGTCAGGTCACCAGCAGGAGAAGACATCTGTTGCTATGGAAAGTGGTAAGAGGAAAGGGGTCAGCTCACCAGCAGGAGAAGACATTTGTTGCAGTGGAAACTGGGAAGAGGAAAGGGATCAGCTCACCAGCAGGAGAAGACATCCATTGCAGTGGAAAATGGAAAGAGGAAAGGGGTCAGCCCACCAGCAGGGGAAGACGTCCGTTGCAGTGGAAACTGGGAAGAGGAAAGGGATCAGCTCACCAGCAGGAGAAGACATCCATTGCAGTGGAAAATGGAAAGAGGAAAGGGGTCAGCCCACCAGCAGGGGAAGACGTCCGTTGCAGTGGAAACCGGGAAGAGGAAAGGGATCAGCTCAGCAGCACGAGAAGACATCCGTTGCAGTGGAAAGTGGGAAGAGGAAAGGGGTCAGCTCACCAGCAGGAGAAGACATTCGTTGCAGTGGAAAGTGGGAAGAGGAAAGGGGTCAGCCCACCAGCAGGGGAAGACGTCCGTTGCAGTGGAAACCGGGAAGAGGAAAGGGGTCAGCTCACCAGCAGGAGAAGACATCCGTTGCAGTGGAAACTGGGAAGAGGAAAGGGGTCAGCCCACCTGCAGGAGAATACATCTGTTCCAGTGAAAACTGGGAAGAGGAAAGGGGTAAGCTCACCAGCAGGAGAAGACATCCATTGCAGTGGAAACTGGGAAAAGGAAAGCGATCAGCTCACCAGCAGGAGAAGACATCCATTGCAGTGGAAACTGGAAAGAGGAAAGGGATCAGCTCACCAGCAGGAGAAGACATCCAGTGGAAACTGGAAAGAGAAAAGGGGTCAGCCCACCAGCAGGAGAAGACATCCGTTCCATTGGAAACTGGGAAGAGGAAAGGGATCAGCTCACCAGCATGAGAAGACATCCATTGCAGTGGCTCAGTGTGTTGATAGCTGAATTACCAAGGGAAAGGTCACTGATTTGAATCAAGGAGCAGCCATGAAGAAGATGTCCAAAGAAAAGAGAAATTGCATCATCCAGCTCATCGATAGCGGTCGCTTGGCAAAGAAAATTGCCAAACTGCATCATGTGAGGCCATGACAGGTGGAAAAATACAAAATTAAGTCTGTCCATCCATTCAAAAGCCAAGAGGTGACGTCCAGGCGAATATCGCAGTCAACAAGTCATCTCATCACAAGGCCTATTAGTTCTGGTGTGACAAGTACGGCAGTGCAGTCGGCTCGCATGCTTCATAATAGTGCGATCACAGATGTCTATGCCAGCACCGTCCACAAGTCTGGAATAGTGGCCTATAAGAAGGTGAAGAAGCCTTGACTTCAATGTCGTCATAAGAAGCTTCGACTCAATTTGCAAAAAAAAGTATAAAACGTGGACAGTAGAAGGGTGGAATGGGTAATTTGGAGCATTAATACAAAAGTCAATAGACGGCTCTGATGGGTACAAATGGGTCTGGAAAAGCAAGGGAAAAAGAGGCTAATGGATCGAGAAATTGAAGGAACTGTCAAGTTTGGTGGAGGAAGCCTGATTATATGGGGTTGTTTAATAGCCAAAGGCATTAGTACTTGACCAGGATCAATTGTGGTCTCAATGTTGAGCTATATGTGAGTATCCCACAAGAAGAGTTACTTCGTAACCTCGAGTACTGTGGGTATGAAAAGGAATACATGACGTTTCAGCAGGACAACAACACGCTAGCTCGCTAGCTCGCTAGCGAGATCGCAAGCAATCATACCCGCCCCCGTCGGTTGTGCGACACGGGCAAATCGCTGCCCATCGCGCACAACCTCGTTTACCCCCGTCACACAGACTTACCTGTCCTGCGACGTCGCTCTGGCCCCTTTCTAAGGGGGCGGGTTGTGCGGCGTCACAGCAACGTCACACGGCAGCTGTCCAATAGAAGCGGAGGGGCGGAGATGACCGGGACGTAACTTCCCGCCCACCTCTTTCCTTCCGCATTGGCGGTGGGGGCAGGTAAGGAGATGTTCCTCGCTCCTGCGGTATCACACATAGCGATGTGTGCTGCCGCAGGAACGAGGAACAACATCGCTAATTAGAAGAGAACGATTTTTGTTTTAGGACCACCTCTCCACGGCAAACGATTTTGGCCGCTTTTGCAATCGTTTTAGGTCGCACATAAGTGTCACACTGCGATATTGTTAATGACGCCGGATGTGCGTCACAAACACCGTGACCCCGACGATAAATCATTAACGATATCGTAGCGTGTAAAGCCCGCTTTAGAATATGTTGAGATTGGCAAAGCAATGGTTCAATGACAATGAAGTAGAGGTGCTGGATTAGCCCTGACAGTCCCTAGACTTCAACTAAATCAAACACTTGTGGGTAGAGTTGAAGAAAAAGCTGTATACATACCCAAGTCGGACAGTATGTACCAACACTGGGAACGTGTAGAACAGACTTGGGATCAGGTTCTGGTCAAGACAAGCTTGAATCTGATCAAAACCATGCCTAGAAGAGTTCAGGCAGTGTTGAAAGACAAATGAGGATTTTAAAAATGCTAGCAAAATTATAAAAATTTCAATTTAGATTTTTAGGAGCAATACAGTAACAATGCAGTGACATGACAAGAATATGCATAACTAATCATATGCTAAATAATTACAAGTCAAATTTATGTTTGTGAAGCCAAGATGATTTTCTATATAAAATGAAGGTAGTCTCATGCTCAAATCTGTAGTACATGGTGAGATATGGAGCCTGAACATCAAAAGTGTAAAACATTGTTACCCTTTTGCTTGTCATTTTATTTAATTTTAATACTCCCCCTTACTTTAAATAAAAATTCCAGTACCCAAAAAAACCACATTGCTAGGTAGGTGCATACACAAAAAAGAAGTTGCACCAGCCAGTAATATTTTAGCAGAGCATACACCGCGTACAGAATTATTAGGCAAGTTGTATTTTAGAGGATTTTTTATTATTGATCAACAACTATGTTCTCAATCAAACCAAAGACTCATAAATATCAAAGCTTAATATTTTTGGAAGTTGGAGTGTTTTTTTTTAAATTTGGCTATCTTAAGAGGATATCTGTTTGTGCAGGTAACTATTTACTATGCAGAATTATTAGGCAACTTAATAAAAACCAAATATATTCCCATCTCACTTGTTTATTTTCACCAGGTAACCCAATATAACTGCACAAAATTTAGAAATAAACATTTCTGACATGCAAAAACAAAACCCCAAAAAATTAGTGACCAATATAGCCACCTTTCTTTATGATGACACTCAACAGCCGACCATCCATAGATTCTGTCATTGCTTGATCTGTTTATGATCAAGATTGCGTGTAGCAGCCACCACAGCCTCCAGACACTGCTCCGAGAGATGTACTGTTTACCCTCCCTGTAGATCTTACATTTTATGAGGGACCACATGTTCTCTATGGGGTTCAGATCAGCTGAACAAGGGGGTCATGTCATTATTTTTTCATCTTTTAGACCTTTACTGGTCAGCCACGCTGTGGAGTATTTGGATGCATGTGATGGAGCATTGTCCTGCATGAAAATCATGTTTTTAATGAACGATACCGACTTCTTCCTGTACCACTGCTTGAAGAAGTTGTCTTCCAGAAACTGGCAGTAGATCTGGGAGTTGAGCTTCACTCCATCCTCAACTGGAAAAGGTCCCACAAGTTCATCTTTGATGATACCAGCCCATACCAGTGCCCCACCTCCACCTTGCTGGCGTCTGAGTCGGAGTGGAGCTCTCTGTCCTTTACTGATCCAGCCTCTGGCCCATCCATCTGCCCATCAAGAGTCACTCTCATTGCATCAGTCCATAAAACCTTTGAAAAATCAGTCTTAAGATATTTCTTGGCCCAGTCTTGACGTTTTATCTTATGTTTCTTGGTCAGAGGTGGTGGTTTTCAGCCTTCCTTACCTTGGCCATGTCCCTGAGTATGGCACACCTTGTGCTTTCTGATACTCCAGTAACATTGCAGCTCTGAAATATGGCCAAACTGGTGGCAAATGGCATCTTGGCAGCTTCACACTTGATTTTCCTCAATTCATGGGCAGTTATTTTGCGCCTTTTTGCCCAGCACGCTTCTTGCAACCCTGTTGGCTATCTGCCATGAAACGCTTGATTGTTCGGTGATCACGCTTCAAAAATTTGGTGATTTCAAGACTGTTGCATCCCTCTGCAAGACGTTTTACAATTTTGGACTTTTCAGAGCCCGTCAAATCTCTCTTTTGACCCATTTTGCCAAAGGAAAGGAAGTTGCCTAATAATTAAGCACCCCTTATATAGGGTGTTGATGTCATTACACCGCACCCCTCCTCATTACAGAGACGCACATCACCTGATTTACTTAATTGGTAGTTGGCTCTCAGCCTATACAGCTTGGAGTAGGACAACATGTATAACAAGTATCATGGGATCAAAATACTCATTTGCCTAATAATTCTGCACACAGTGTATAGTTGTTAAATTGAACTAGTAAAACAGTAGTAAAACTACCACATTATACCGCCTGCAGTTTTGATGTGTTTTTTTTGCCAGGATGTGTAGATTGGGTGCATGAATATGGTGTAAAAATTTCAACACCAAATTTGCATCTCTAGGCCCAAAAATGCAAAAAAACCCCAAAACATATATATTTTTTTTTTTCTGCCATGAGGTGCAAATTTGGTGCTGAAGTCTGGAGTTTGGTGCAGACATTTCAGCACCAAATTTGCACCTCCTGGCAAACAACTGCACCAAAATGATGTCAAAACTTTAACTTTTTTTTTTTGTATTTTTGGACCAAGAAATGTAGATTTGGTGGTGAAATATTTACACCATATTTATGCACCCGATTACACCTCCTGGCAAAAAAAATCACATCAAAACCACATGAGGTAAGATGTGTTTTCTTGCCACTAGTTGTAGATTGGGTGCAGGAATATGGTGTAAAAATTTCATCACCACATCTACATCTCTTAGCAACAAAAACACAGTTTTCTGCCAGGAGATGCAGGTCTCACCTGAGGTGAGGTCACTGACGTTACTGAGGTCATCTGAGGTCAGGCTCCTTCTTGAAGGCATAGCAGCCCTCGCACACTAACCACATGCCAAACAAACATTCTCCATCTTAACAGGTGAACTAGACTCATGGGCGGAGGTATGTGTATAGCCAGACGAGCTCATCTCTCCAGCTGTTTGTACAACCTGTCCCTGACACGCCTTAGCAAAACTCGTGGCACTACAATGGAATGGATATCAAGGTTTACACCGCTTCTTGTGATACATACCAGCCACACTGTTAGGGTATGTGCACAGCGCGGAAAAAAACGCACCCTCTGGCAGAGGGGAGAATTGTAAACAATGCTTTTTTGAGAAAAAGGCATCGAAAACGCATGCGTTTTTCATGCATTTTTAATGCGTTTTTCATGCTTTTTTCATGCGTTTTTCATGCGTTTTTTTAGGTGCGTTTTTAAGACTTGTCAGTGTTAATAAAGTTGGTTGAACACAGACCTTTGGAAAAAAAAACCTGTGATGTCATTTCCTTCTCCACATTCTGTTTGGATAAATGGGAGGGCTTGGAATGGAAGGAGCACCATTTGAATTTTGGAAAAGTTGAAATAAACTTCGCGCACCATGTCACAATAGCAGAGCCCCTTGGGTACCTATACGTCAGAAAACCCCCACAAGTGACCCCATTTTGGAATCTGCACCCCTCAAGGATTTTATTCAGGAGTATATTAAGCATTTTGAATCCACAGCTACTTCACCCAAAATGTTGCTGTAGCAACAATATTCTCACTTTTAGGCCCGTTTCACACGTCAGTGAAAAACAGTGACGTTTTTCACTGGCGTGTAAAACATGCACATGTCCCTCCGTGTGCCGTGAATCACGGCACACATGGGTTGTCTAAGTGCAATCCGGGCTCCGTTCTCCGTGGCCCGTGATTGCACTTAGAGATTAACTCACCTGTGCCCGCTCCCGCTCTCCATGGTGCTGATCGCTCACGCGGTGCAGCATCCGGCCGGCGCTGACCCCTGCAGCAGCTGCTTCCGGGTCGGCTGTGTCGCACATCATGAATATGCGCGACAATAATGAGCCGGCTCAGAAGCAGCCGGCAGAACGGGCTGCAGAGAACATCGCTGGACGCCGGGTGAGTAAAAATGATTTTTATTTTAAAAGCACTTTTTTTCTGGCACGTGTTTCACGGACCACACCACTGCGTGGTCCGTGGAACATCAGTGATGCCAGAAAAAAATGGACATGTCTCCGTGCGGCTATCACGCACACGCGGGTACGCTGCACGGAGACACGTGCAGTGAAAAATCACTGATGTGTGAGCAGACCCATTCATTATAATGGATCTGCGTATGTCAGTGATTCTGGTACGTTTAAAAAAAAGCACAAACGTCCCAGAATCACTGACGTGTGAAACAGGCCTAAGGCTATGTGGCCATGATCCAGCGACACGGCGTCCAGTACACAGTGTCAGCCTCCTGCAGAGATGTGAGTGTTGTCCACGGGAGAACGCAGCTGGCCATGCCCACGATTTGGGTTCAGGCTGCTGTGGAGCTCTATGCTACCTGCAGAGAACACTCATCTACGCAGCATAAATTGACATGCTGAGGCTCGGGAAGCTGCGCCACCGGTCGGTTTATGCTGCGGAGAAAAGAAGCACAGTGGGCATGAGATTTCTAAAAATCCTTCCACTGTGCTTCTACTGCACAACGCAGCGTCATGGACGCAGGGAAAACAATCTGCGCCCAAAACGCTGCAAACCCCGATTGTGGGCATCCAGCCTAAAAAGCGTCAATGGAGGTCAAATATATATACAACGTCCCACCCCCCCCTGCATAATCTAAGCTGGCACCTTTAGTACCTTTCATGTGGCACTAAAGGGTGCCTAGCCTAGTTTTTATCACAAAAACAAAAAAAAAAATGCCGTGGGGTCCCCCCTATTTTTGATAGCCAGTCAGGGTAAAGCAGACAGCTGTTGCCTGCAAACCACAGCTGGCAGCTTCATCTTGTCTGGTGATCAATTTGGAGGGCTCCCCAGGTTTTTTTTTTTTATTTATAAATAAAAATAATAAAAAAAAAATAACATGGGGTCCCCCCAAATTAGATCACCAGCCAAGGTGAAGCTGACAGCTGAGGTCTGGTATTCTCAGGGTGGGAAGAGCCATGGTTATTGGACTCTTCCCAGCCTAAAAATAGCAGGCCACAGCCGCCCCAGAAGTGGCGCATCCATTAGATGCGCCAATCCTGGCGCTTCGCCCCAACTCATCCCGCGCCCTGGTGCGTTGGCTAACGGGGTAATAAATGGGGTTGATACCAGATGTGTAATGTCACCTGGCATCAAGCCCAGCAATTAGTGATGTCACGGCGTCTATCAGATACTAGACATAACTAATTGACAGTAAACAAAAGCAAAAAAAGACAACAAAAAATTTTTTATTAGAAAAAACACTCCCCAAATCATTCCCTTGTTCTCCAATTTAATAAAAAAAATGGGTCCGCAGAAATCCATTTGGATGTCCCACGTCGGCTCTGGACCTTCTAGAATATGGGGGCACGTTCAGGGAACGTATCCCCCATTTTCTAGGAGGGCAGACCCTCCATTTGAGGAGAGTGGGTGCAAAAATCTGCACCCACTCTCCCCGGGTCACAGCTGCAGAGTGCCGAACACAGTGCTGGCTGTCAGCTGCTCGGAACATGTGACCGGACGGCGTCTGCTGTGAAGGAGGAGGGAGCCGCGGGGGATCAGCGCTGCGACCGGACAGGTATGTATGACACCGGGGGGAATTGGGGTGAACGGGCAGGGCCTGGGTGCATTTTTCTGTCGCATGTCTCAAGGCACATGCGACAGATAACATAGGAGCAGAGCGGCCGCTGCGCTACTGTGCGCGCGGCCATGTTGGATTTTCGGGAGGGGGGTCGGGGGTCGGGGCGGGCACTTTGGCGACACCGGGGGCTTTGCCAGGAAGTGAGGTCAACAGGAAACCTCTTGACCTCACTTCCAGGTAAATGCCTGCGTTCTGGCGTGCCGACAAAGGCCGCGGACCGCAACAAAAAAGCAGGTCCATGCGGTGTAGCTGCGTTCTGACCCCACATCATTGATTTCAATGGGGGAGAGAACGCAGCCACAACGCACAAAAGAAGTCACATGCTGCTTTTCTTTCCGCACCGATTTTTGGCATCCAAAACGCTGCGGAAAGAAACGCAGCGTGTGCACTGATTTTTCAGCTTTCCCATACACTTTGCTGGGAAAGCTGAACGCATGCAATTTGCCACTGAAACGCTGCGGTTCAAAACGCAGCATTTCCGCGGTAAAAAACGCAACGTGTGCACACAGCCTTACAACACTCATAATGGGGAAGATATATTAAGACCAGTGTACATTATACTGGTTTTATTAAATACCATTATGGCATAAGATACACCTGGGAGCGTGTGCCAAAAATCAGATTTACGGGTTAGATTTGCAGAATAAGATTGATTTTTTTAAATTATAGTAAAATTATTGAGCTACATGTGATCATACCCTTCGAATGAGCTTTTTTGAGAAAAGTACGATAAGCAATAGAGAAAGACAAAAAAAAAGGAAAAAGAAAAATACAGTTAGACACACCATGATCTATATAAATAAATTCTAATCTATCAATTACAGAGTTGACCTATGCAATTGTATTAGGCTATGTTCATGTGACGCATCTGAACTAGTCAGGGTGTCACAGGGTACTGCACCCCTTTGCTTCTGGTGCAGGACTCAGCCCCCCCATGAATTTGAGATCCCAACCGTTGGTATTGCTCCATCAGCATACAAATCCTAGTCACACCTCACACCACACCCTGTCAGGCACACCAGTGGGTGGTCTAGCTGGAAAAGGGCCACTCGCCTAGGGGTCAAGCAGACTGGTGGGGGAGGAAGTCACAGAGAGGATGTGCAGAGCAAAGCTTAGAGAGAAGAGTAGTAGCTCCCAAATAGTGAGGAGCTGGGAGTTGGAGCTGCCTGGGGACTTTTGTCTAGGTCGCGGACGGTGGTCTGGGACCGAAGGAGTCGGAGACCCGGGTCGCAGGGTATTGGAGAAAGGCACCAGGCTTAGTTTTGGAGAACGGTCAGCACCGGAGTACCTAGTAACTGAACCGTTACCGAGCACAGCGGGGTACTGGACCCTAGATCAGGGAGTAGCTTCACGCAACCTGATAATTAACCTGTGGAGGATAGTCTCTTTATGAACTTTCCCCAAGAGCTCAGAGATCGAAGGCATCAACACAAAGAGGGGGATAGGGCTTTCCAGCTTATGCGGCCCACTGAAATCCCAAGTGTCAGCCATCGAGAGCACAGCTCCCCTACTTAACAGTAGGGAGTGGGACCCTGACATCTTCAAGCAGAGGGGTCACTCAGAACATCTAAAATACAGTGCATGGAGGCAAGGTACAGACCATCAGCAATACCAACGGGAGCGGACTCCCGGACGAGCTCCCCTGAAGTGGTATCGGCACCCAGAGACTTGGTTTACTTCTGTGTCAGAGTCTGCTTTGTGGTCGCATCACTACCAACACTGCCTGAACGAGTACGCTGTCCTCCCCTGCTTCCAATCTGCACCACGCTCCCCTACACCTCCATCATGCAGAGTCCCGGGGCCTCCCCTACCCGTGGAGGGAACGTCATCTGGCTGCCCCACTCCATCTCCCCCGGGTACTCCCATCGGAAGCGGCGGTACTCCCCGTACCATGAACCATGAGTGGCGTCACGAACTTTTATCCCTTGTAAATACCCCCCTTTACATTTGAAGTGGCCGTAAGCCCCTGGGTCCGGAGACCCTCGAGCCACAGCAACCCCCAGATCCGAGCGATTCGACCGCTGCAGGGGAGGCACATTCACACAGGGCTTTTTTGATAAGTTTTTTTAGCTGCAGATTTTTCTTGGTTTTATACAAATCCATGCTAATAAAAAGCTTCTTTATACAGAACCAGCAAAGTCTATAAGATTTCTAAAATCTCAAGCACACACACAAACACATCAGGTTTTTTTCCTGACTGTTTTGTCAAATACCTGTGTTTTTGGTCAGGTTTTTAAAGAATGAGCATGTCAATTCTTTGCTGCGTTTTTTCATTGATACAACCCATTTTGTAGAAAAAAAGCAGCAAATCCGCACCAAATCTGCAGCAAAAACTCCACTAAAAAACGCATGAAAAATGCACCAAAAACGCAGATGACTCAAAGGAGATTTCCTGCCACAAGATCAGTTTTGGTCAGGAAAAAAATTACCAAAAAAGCCCTGTGTGAACATAGCCTTAGGGGTACTTTGCACACTACGACATTGCAGCTGCGATGTCGGTGGGGTCAAATCGAAAGTGACGCACATCCGGTGTCGCTGTCGACATCGGAGTGTGTAAATCGTTTTTGATACGATTAACGAGCGCAAAAGCGTCGTAATCGTATCATCGGTGTTGTGTCCGGCATCTTCATAATTGTGCGGCAGCGACAGGTACGATGTTGTTCCTTGTTTCTGCGGCAGCACACATCGCTGTGTGAGAAGCCGCAGGACCGAGGAACATCTCCTTACCTGGGTCCCGCGGCTCACACCGGCTATGCGGAAGGACGGAGGTGGGCGGGATGTTTACGTCCCGCTCATCTCCGCCCCCCTGCTTCTATTGGCCGCCTGCCGTGTGACGTCGCTGTGACGCCGCACGACCCGCCCCCTTAGGAAGGAGGCAGTTTGTCGGCCAGAGCAACGTCATAGGGCAGGTGAGTGCATGTGAAGCTGCCGTAGCGATAATGTTCGCTACGGCAGCTATCACAAGATAGCGCAGCTGCGACGGGGGCGGGGACTATCGTGCTCGGCATCGCTACCATCGGCTTGCGATGTAGTAGTGTGCAAAGTACCCCTTAAACTTCCCTGTGCGATCCTGGATACAATTAATTATTTTAATTTAACTAACATGAAATGGCGTATCTTTACTGTTAACAAAAGGCAAAATAGTTGAATTTTTGAGAAATTATTCTGACTAAATCATTACATGGAAAGTAACATGAGATGCAGACACAACCTCCTATCCCAATCCACAATTTGTATAGAAAAGAAGGCTAATAACCAATAAATAAGCTCTATGAATATATAACTCCTCTAATAAGTAGCACAATATTAGACAAAAATGGCCTGCCTTCCTTGCCAAATCAGTATATGTTTGTCTGTGGACTTGAATGAGGATCAACTGCTATATCAGATATGTACAGCTTTGTGCAAATGTGTTAGGTAGGTGTAAAAAAAACACTGCAAAGTAAGGGCTCTTTCACACGTATATGTCCATGCAGTTCAGTCTGATGTTGGGTCCCAATGGATGGACTGAGATTATGGATCTCAATGGATGGACTAGTATGTTGGGTCCCAATGGACAGACTGGGATGTTGGGTCCCAATGGATGGACTGGAATGTTGGGTCCCAATGGACGGACTGGGATGTTGAGTCCCAATGGACGGACTGGAATGTTGGGTCCCAATGGACGGACTGGGATCTTAAGTCCCAATGGATGGACTGGGATGATGAGTCTCAATGGATGGACTGGTATGTTGGGTCCAAATGGACAGACTGGGATGTTGGGTCCCAATGGATGGACTGGAAAGTTGGATCTTAATGGACGGACTGGTATGTGGGGTCCCAATGGATGGACTGGGATGTTGGTTCCCAATGGATAGACTAGTATGTTGGCTCCCAATGTATGGACTGGGATGTTGTTCGAATGGATGCACTGGTATGTTGGGTCCCATTGGATAGACTGGGATGTTAGGTCCCAATGGATAGACTATGATGTTGGGTCTCAATATATGGACTGGGATGCTGGATCCCAATAGATTAACTGGGATATTGGGTCCCAATGAATGGACTGGTATGTTGGGTCACAATGGCCTCAACCCAAGAGTGGCGGGTTCATAACAATATATGAAGACTTCATGCTGGATACGGCAGAGCCGAGGCCAGTCCATCCATTGGGATCCAATATTGGACTGAAAGAGCCCTTAGAATGCTATCAAAAGTAGAAATAATATTTTTTATAAATTAACAAAATGCAAAGTGAATGAACAAAAGAGAACTCTAAATCAATGAGGCCATCATTGCATTTAAAACAGCAACAATTGTAGTTATAAGGATTTTGTAGGATTAGTCAATTTTACAAGTAACAAAATAGATGATAATTATCACCATTTTTAAATGTTGGATGAAACAGTCATTAACTGAAACAGAAACAGATGTGTAGGAGGTTTAAAACTTGTTGCGTTATGGCTAAACTCTGCTAAAGGACTGGCACTGTTTCTGAAAAAAGTAGCTGTTCTTTCTAATACCTGACAAACATTTACATTCTGTCTGTAATATTTTCATCTTGGAAGACGACTAAAGGCAATATCTTTCTCTTTTACTTCCTTAGATCCAGATCCTCAGTATGCTATCTAGAGAGTTACCAACTCTCTAACTCCTTATGGGTGGAGATATCATTGGTGCAACCTGTGCAGAGGCCCCAGAGGTAAAGGGCAGGGGAGGAAATATTATTAGTGCAGACTGTGCAGACGCTCAGGGGCCCAAGAGGTTGGGGGGCCCATTCCTGCCTCCAAAACAGGTGTGTGATGCTCTAACACTTGGTATTGCTAGATACACTAGTGGAGGAGAAGTATGATGTTAGAACACTAGACGTCGCTAGATACACTAGTGGAGGAGTAGTCAAACAAGCCAAAGGTCAGGAGCTGGGAATTTGCGTTAATTACAAGGGAGAGAGGGGAGCTGAGGTCAGGATACAATTCGGGGGTCTGGAAGCCAGGAAGACACGTAAGGTACAAAGGGAGAGATCAGAGCCGAGGTCAAGCGGAAGAGGGTACTAGGAATGAGGTAGAGGGACAAGATCAAGATGGTCACTTATGGGAGCCAGCAACAACTGCTGCAACACAAGAACTATCACTGGCGGCGTTCCAGGTGAAGTAGCTCCAAAATAAAGCAGAGAAATCACCCGGAATGAGGCTCCAACGAACAAGCCTCTCTCAAAGGGCCCGAGACCGGGAACACCCAGTCCACCGGAGAATAATACAAAACCAAGCATTGGCTCTGCAGGAGAGCAGAGCACCACCAACCAAAATCATTGAAGCCAGGAAGACACATAAGATACAAAAGGAGAGAGCAGAGCCGAGGTCAGGATACAGGCAGAGGTCTGGAAGCCAAGAAGACACATCAGGTACACAGAGAGAGAGCTGATCCGAAATGAGGATATAAGCCTGGGGTCTAGGAGTTAGGGAGTCAAGTCAGAGTCAGGTAAACAAGCGGAAGAGGGTACTAGGAACGAGGTAGAGGGACAAGATCAAGACGGTCACTTATGGGAGCCAGAAACAACTGCTGCAACACAAGAACTATCACTGGCGGCGTTCCAGGCGAAGTAGCTCCAAAATAAAGCAGAGAAATCACCCGGAACGAGGCTCCAATGAACCGAGACCAGGAACAACCAGTCCACCGGAGAATAATACAAAACCAAGCATTGGCTCTGCAGGAGAGCACCACCAACCAGAATCATGGCAAGTTGTAATTGTGCATTTTGATGAGCTTTTGGGCTGCAAAGGGCCCATGTACTGTTCTTGCACAGGGGCCTCTTCTGTCTGTGCCAACACTGGTAAGAGGGCCACTACCAGTGTCAAAGCAGATGTAATTCTGTTGAGCTATGCAAAGGGCCCGTATTCTGTTCCTGCGCAGGAGCTGCAGTCACAGCCAACCGGAACCCAACCCTACGTTATCTGCATTGTCTACAGATGAGTTTTTTGGTTTGGCTGGTAACCCAAGTCATGTTTCATGGGGTCAGACATTGACTTGCAGCAAAGCCCCTATTGGTGGAACTAAGGACAGTTTCTTCTTTTTGGCTGGTAACCCAAGTCATGTTTCATGGGGTCAGACATTGACTTGCAGCAAAGCCCCTATTGGTGGAACTAGGGACAGTTTCTTCTTTTTAATTATAGCAATGCTGGAAAGTGTCAGTGGACTTTATCATTTATTCCAAAGGGTAAAGAAAACTAGTTTAAAAAGAATCTGGAGAAAAATGTCTCTGACCCTTTAAGTACTTTTTTTTTTTGCTTCGCTTTATAAAAACAACAATGCCTGAAGTTTATTTGAGCAAGAAAAGTGTCCCTTTTAATCTACAGTGTGTCAACATGAAAATGCATCTTTGATCTTTTGGGCACAGATGGAGGGACGTGCGCCTCTCATGTAAAGTAGGCCATTTTAGAATGCTGCTTTTGCCTGAAATTGGCTCCTGATAATCAGTGCAGGAACCACATCACAATTGCTGAAAATTATAATGGCTTACTGTGACCTTCATGTTTTCTTATCAGCTGCCAGATCACACTTAACTACTTCTACACCAAAGGGGATCAGCATATTCCAAAATTTTCAAGTGCCACTTAACTTCGGCCAAAAGAGAGGGAGCAGATGGATAGGTTTTTTTTCCCAAGTCACAAATTCTATACCCTTACAAGACTTGGAAAATTAGGATTAGAGTTATTAAATGGCCACTAAACCAAAAGTAAAGCAAAAAAAAGCAAACCATGAATGGATACATACATAATTCTACTGTTAATATTGACATATGGAAACTTTGGCAACTAATACATTAAATATATACTTTGAATTACTATTAAAAATTAAATGGATTCCCCAGTACTTAAAGACTCTCTGTCACAGCCTTAAAGAGGTTGTCCAGGTTTGGCACAAAAGTCTGCAGTCACTGTATGTGACTGCAGACTTGTGATTATTCTCAAATAAGGGAGTTACCGTCACACTAATTTCAACATTGACTCTATTACAAGGAATGTGTCAGTGTCACGATGTGACTGTTGGTCTATAAAGGATAGGGAGTTGGGACCCCTATGCTTTCCCTCATGCTAGGGAACCCTATGCTATCCCTAACCTCAGGGACATTCCTAATCGTGGAGATGACTGAGTCCCATTCCTTGCTGTGCCCCTGACCAAACCTAACCTGACATCCCCCCTCCCACCAGGGAAGGATGGGACAGGAGCCACAAACGACAACAGAGGTAAACTCCACAACCGCACAAAGCAAAAAGTACTACTTTCACTAGAAAGTCTGGAACACAACATCTCACCAGGCCAACTAAGATAAACTATAGCTGGCATACGTGGAAGAATTCAGCCAGCAAAAAATAGAAGGGGAGCAGATGTGAATGGCTTCCTCACAACATGTGATCAAAGGAGACTAACAAGTAGACTAGCAGAGATTAACTCTTGCTTGCCTGCCTGTGAATCAGCACATAGCATGTTGCACGAGTCTGCCTGCATTGATCCCAGACACAAGAGAATTTCTCAGGTGGAGGATCAGAATCTGTAATCTGAACAGAACTCGATGCCGTCATAACAGTCGGTGAAGTTTGTGAAAATTTCCGTGTGACAGGTGTGCAGATTTTAGGAAATATATCATTCACATTGTGCTGAGCTGCTATTCATGAGCTGAGGGATCCCCTCTCCCTTCTGCTGCAGTTGAATACTTTCTTCCCCTAGGCTAAATTGATGTCACAGCGTTTCGCCACATACATTGGGATGCTATCCTGGCCGCCGGACATGCCAGGATCCAGAGTTAGGTGGTTATATGAGCACTAGAAGGTGGCCGGATTCTAATGTATCGGGTAGTCTAGAATGTGTATGTAGGTCAGCAGATTGAATAATAAGGTAATGAATGGACTGGATGGGTGAGGTGTAATTTAGTATTCTTATAATTGTTTATTGGTTTTAAAATGACAAACAACAGAAGGAACAGTTTTAATAGAGGAGTCTAATGTTTAATGATGTCCACGGCTCGTAATGAAAGAAGGCCATGAACAGTGTAAAGTTAAGTACAAATATGCTGATGCTGTGATGTGGCCCAATGCTGGTATGTGCCCACATGGTGGTGCAGCCACCATCCTGACATGTGCCCCCATCCTGCGGGGTAAGGCCGCTTTCACACTTGCGTTTAGCGCAATCCGCCGCTATGGAGAATAACTCAGTCTGTTAACGCACTGCGCTATTCTCCATAGACTTGTATTGATGACGCACTGTAACGCAAGTGTCTGCTTTGCATCCGCCGGACGATGCTGAGTCGTTATTTTGACGACATGTAGCATTTCTTGGGTCGTTAAAATATCGCACATTGACAGATTCCGTTGGAATCCGCCAAGGTGTCTAATGATTGTCTATGGTGGCGGATTCTGCCACTATGCGCTAAGCGACGGAATCCGCTGACTAATTCCGTCACGTTCTACTGAAAATGCTCAGCATATCCAGCAGAACAATCTAAATTGTTTACAATCCCTCCTGGTCTCTCTTCCCCCTCTCACCCCCTCTCTCCCCCTCTCTCATACTCACCGATCACGGGCGCGGCGCTGCGCGGCTGTCACAAAGCTCCGGTGGCTTTTCCTCTTTTGAAAATGCTGGCCGCTGATTATTCAATCTCGTATTCTCTGCTTCCCCCACCCACCGGCGCCTATGATTGGTTGCAGTCAGATCCGCCCCCACACTGAGTGACAGCTGTCTCACTGCAACCAATCACAGCCGCCGGTGGGCAGGTCTATATCATGCAGTAAAATAAATAAATAATTAAAAAAAAACGACGTGCGGTCCCCCCCAATTTTGATACCAGCCAAGATAAAGTCACACGGCTGAAGGATGGTATTCTCAGGAAGGGGAGCCCCACGTTATGGGAAGCCCCTCAGCCTAAAAATATCAGCCAGCAGCCTCCCAGAATTGCCGCATACATTAGATGCGACAGTCCCAGGACTCTACCTGGCTCATCCCGAATTGCCCGGGTGCGGTGGCAATCGAGATAATAAGGAGTTAATGGCAGCAGCCCATAGCTGCCACTAAGTCCTAAGTTAATCATGGCAGGCGTCTCCCCAAGATACCTTCCATGATTAACCTGTAAGTAAAAGAAAATAAACACATACACCCAAAAAAATCCTTTATTTGGAATAAAAGAAAAAAAAAAACCCTCTTTCACCACTTTATTAAACCCCCAAACACCCATCCAGGTCCGACGTAATCTACAGAGGTCCCACAACGCTTTCAGCTCAGCTACATGAAGCTGACAGGAGCGGCAGTAGAACACGACCGCTCTCTCTCAGCTCCACGCAGCAACTGAAGTGAGCCGCGTGATCAGCTGTGCCCTCATTCAGGTGACCCGCGGACACAGCTCTCGGGTGGATGACTGCAGCTGTGGCTGCGGGTCACCTGAGTGATGGCACAGCTGATCGCGTGGCTCACTGCGCTCACTCAGGAGATTTGCAGTCACCTCTCTCTCTCTCCTTCCCGGCGAAACATTAAAAAAAACAAAAAAAAAACAAAAAAACCCTGCAAAACGTTCTTTTACAGGAAGGAATCCGTTACTTTATTAGCACACTATTTGCAACGCATCCATCACACAACGCACTGTGACGGATGCCTCCCAACGCAAGTGTGAAAGCAGCCTAATGTGTGAGGTTGGCGGAGTGCGGGGTGGGTGGAGCCGAGCAGGCCCATGGCGCTGAGGACGTCAGTGCCGGGGACTGCATGGCTGGGGACAGGTAAGTGTGTGTGTGTCTGTGTGCGAGTGTGTGGGCGTGTGTGTGTGTGTGCATGCGGAGTGCAGGAGGGATCGGAGCCGAGCGGGGAAGTGTCGGGCATCATCCTGTCGGCCCGTAATTCGGCCTGTTCAGTTAGGCTTCCTGGACACGTAGCCAGGGTAAATATCGGGTAACTAAGCAAAGCACTTTGCTTGGTTACCCAATATTTACCTTGGTTACCAGCGTACACCGCTTAGCGCTGGCTCCCTGCACACATAGCTAAGGTAAATATCGGGTAACTAAGCAAAGCGCTTTGCTTAGTAACCCGCTGTGCACCCTGGTTACGTGTGCAGAGAGCCTTAGCTAAGCCGTTGGTCGCAGGCTCTTTAGCCCACGCGCTGTGGCGACGGTTGTCACTGTAATGACATAATTTTGGAGCAAGACAGACAGACAGACAGAATAAGGCAATTATATATATAGATTTGTTTTTTTATTTTAACAGCTAGTATTTGTAAGGGGTAGTGCGGGCATGATACTATATAGTGGGAAATGTGTGGACATCATACTATGTGGGCGGCTGTTGAAGACATCATATTGTGTGGAGAACTTTAGGGATATTCTTTTTATGTGGGGAAAGTGTGGGGTCATCAGGGGACACTATTACTTTTTGTTTATATTTTCTAGGGGACAATTTTAGCATCTATAGGGTAGAAAGAGTTCATTTTACTATGGGGCAAAGTGGTGGGAATTATTATGTGGGACACTAACCGGAGTACTGCTACCATGCCACAAAGTAGATGTAACAACAGGGACAAATATAGCAGCAGAAGGCTCAGGATTGGGATATCAGCAGCATGGGGATTTTGTGTAGGCTGAGAATTAATGGGACAGTGTTGGAAATGTGAGAACTCAATTATGTTTTTGTTGTAAACTCTACAGATGTGTTGGAGAAGTCGTCATGTCGGTCTGGGCCAGAAGGAAAAGACAAGATAATTGAACAACTCCATCAGAAAGAACATCACCTTAAAGTCACCAAACATAACTATACTATAATCTCCTATATGGTCTGCTGGTCTGGTAACTATCACTATATGATCACTGTATGGTGGAAATATCAGTCTTGCTTTTTGTGTAGTGATTTTTCTTTTTCAGTAACAGCATGGTCATCTGCTGAGATTCCCCTTTATTCACTATGATTGGTTCTCCACCGTAGTAAACTTGGTCACTTACGGTAGGGGCCCACTCACCCACCCAGATGTGTTTTTCCTTCTCCTCCCTCCACCTATCCTCCCACTTTCTCCTCCTCCCTCATGCTCGGCCCCTAGCTATGCCTCTGCGGGGAACACATTTACTGCAGTCCTCTCGTAACAGAGGTTTTGCAATAACATTTGCAGTGGTTTTTCACTGCCGCAGATCGCAGATATGATGATGAAGAAGGTGCTGCACATTTAATCATTTCCATAGGGCTAGGTTCACATTTCCGTTAAAATGTATCAGTCACAATCCGCGGCTATGGTAAACAACGGCATCCGTTTAGCGGATTCCGTTGGGTCCCATAGACTTGTATTAGTGGCGGATTGCGACTGATGACCTTGTGTAGCATCCGCTGCGCCGCGGTCATTCGTTTTTTTTGACTGACCGCTGGGCGGGAGCAACGCAGAATATAACGTTTTTCTGGCTGTCAAAATTAACGCACCGTGCAGGAATCCGTCGCCATCCGTCAAGCTTGTAATGTATGTCTATGGTGCTGGATTCCGTCGTAATCCGTCTTACAACGGAATCCAGCGCTGGATTCCGTCATGCTCTACTGAGCATGCCCAGCATGTTTGGCACACCTACTGGGCTGTCCCAAACACAAACGGATCATGACTGATCCGTCAAAAAACGGATGCACAGCGGATGTAACAGACGCGACGGATCAGTTTTTTCACAGGATTCCTGTGAAAGGAATCCTGTGAAAAACACGTCTGTTGCGTCAGTTCACATCTAAAAACAACTGATCTGTTGCTGACGGATTTAAAACAACGGAAATGTGAACCTAGCCTAAGGCTAGTTTCACACTTGCGTTGAACGGTATCCGTTGCATTGCGTTGTGTAACGGATGCAACGGATGTGTTGCATATAGTGGCACAACGGATGCAACGGATGCTGCAAAACAACGCAATTCGTTTTGATTTTTTTTTACAGTTTATTACTATTGTGAACGATCAGCTGATCGCTCCCTGGAGCCGGCCGCCGGGTGATCAGCTGATCGCTCCCAGCAGCCGGCCGCCGGGTGATCAGCTGATCGCTCCCAGTAGCCGGCCGCCGGGTGATCAGCTGATCGGTCCCAGTAGCCGGCCGCCGGGTGATCAGCTGATCGCTCCCTGCAGCCGACCGCCGGTGATCAGCTGAGCGCTGTCACTTGCCGGCGGCCGGGCATGCCAGCGGGCGGGCGCTCAGCTGAGCGCTGTGACTTGCCGGCGGCCGGTCGCTCAGCTGAGCGCTGTCGCTTGCCGACGGCCGGGCGCTCAGCTGAACGTTCGGCCACTGCGAGCCAAAATAAAGTTTGATTTAAAAAAAAAAAAAAAAAAAAGAGCATGCGCAGTGAAATCCAGAGGATTCCGCTGCTCAAAACAACGTTACATGCTGCGTTCTTCCCGCTGGGCGGAAGCAACGGAGCGTCGCCCAGCGGAAGCAATGCAGGTCCTTTTGGTACAATCCGTCACCCATACAAGTCTATGGGAAACAGCGGAATCCGTTAACGGATTCTGCTGTTTTCCAAAAGGGCGGATTGTAACGGAAGGAAATAAACGCAAGTGTGAAAGTACCCTAAGAAAGATTGCAATACGCAATGACATCTGCAACATAAATTAACATGCTGTGAATCTCCAACCACCATTCTTCTCTATTTATGTTGCAGATATCTTTTGCAGCATGTGCATGAGATTTTTGCTTCTGCAAGCAAACATGGTAGATCTTCAGAAAGTGAATATGCTGTAAAACCCCCACTGTATTTTCGCTATGCAAGAATGTACTGTAGCGTGGCTGTGTATTAGTAGAAAATGGTCAATTGTTGGCTGGATAGTAAGGTTAGCTCGAGCTCATTTACCGTACACTCGTTAGCTTGTGCACAGATGCTTGGGTTCGGAGGGTCCAGCTGGACTTAAAAAAAGTAGTTTGGTTCGATACCGGACTTGAACCCAAACTTAAGCCTGAAGCCACATGTGGTCATCCTGTTTTCAAATGTGTCCGCGGGCTGCAACTTCAGTATGTAGCAGAGGCGAGATCGTTGTGGGACCTTGTGTGGATTAAGTCGGAACTGAGTGTTGGGGTTAATAAATTGGAGAAAGATGGTTTTTTTTGTACTTCATTTCAAATAAAGGATTTTTTTCAATGATTGTCTTTATTTCTTTTCACTTACAGTATTATTAATGGTTGGGTCTCATAGACACCTTCCATAACTAATCTAATGCTTAGTGGCAACTGTGAGCTGTCATTAACTCCTTATGTTACCTCGAATGCCCCCACACCAGGGCAATCAGGATGAGTCGGGTAAAGTGCCGCAATTGTCACATCTCATGGATGAGACAATTCTGGGTGGTTGCAGGCTGCTATTTTTAGGCTGGGGGAGCTAAATAACCATGGGATTCCCCATCTTGAGAATACCAGCCCCAAGCTGTTGGCTTTATAATGGCTGGGTATCAAAATTGATTTAATTAAATCAGCCATCATGCGCAGGGAAAGATGCGGGCTTAGTGTGTAAGCCCGCATCAAAGGCAGTGACACGACGTTTGACGTAATGTATGTCAAAGTTCATGAATGGGTTAAGGTTGTCCATCTTTCTAAAGTGATTTTGTGTTTATTTTTGCATATTCAAACTTTCAAATTAAATACATACAATTATCATTTAGAAACATCTATTTCCTCATGCCTCTGCTGAAGACAGAGAGTCTGACTGTCCTGCCTCTGGAAAGCATGTACAATATCTTGAAAAAGTATTCATACCCCGTGAACGTTTTCAAGGTTTATTCACATTACACTCACAAGCATAGATGTATGTAGTTTTTGGAATTTTATGATATATACTAACACAAGGTAGCAAGTATTTGTGAAGTGCAAAGGAAATACCTGGTTTTCTAAATATTTTAAAAATATAAATCTGAAAATTGTGACATGCATTTGTATTCAGCCCTCTATAGCCTGATACCTGAAAATAAAATCCTGAGTGACGAATTGCCTCCAGAAGTCAGCTAAGTAGTAAATTGAGTCTACATGTGTGTAATCTGCTCTCAGTATAAAAACAGCTGTTTTGTGAAGGCCGCAGAGTTTTGTTTGAGAACATTAAGGATCAAACAGCATCATGAAAACCAAGGAACACACCAGACAGGTCAGGGATAAAGTTGTTCACAAAAGTAAAGCAGGGCTAGGTTATAAAAAAAAAATAATCCCAGCTCTAAATATCTCACAGAGATCAATCTATCATCCAAAAATGGAAGGAGAATGGCACGACTGCAAATGTACAAGACATAGTTGTTCACCTAAGCTGATATCCCAAGCAAGGAGAGCACTGATTAGAGAAGCAGCTAAGGTGCTACAGAGATCCACAGCTCAGGAGGGAGAATCTATCCATAGGACAACTATTGGTCACATACTCTGAGCCCTCGCGGGCAGGGACCTCTGTCCTCCTGTACCAGTCTGTGCCTTGTATTGTTTATGATTATTGTACTTGTCCCAATTATGTATACCCCTTTCACATGTAAAGCGCCATGGAATTGATGGCGCTATAATAATAAATAATAATACTCCACAAATCTGGCCTTTATGGAAGAGTAACATGAGAAAGACATTTTTAAAAGCAAGCCATAAGAAGTCTCATTTGAAATTTTCAAAAAGCTTTGTAGGGTACACAACTAGCATGTTAAAGAAGGGGCTGTGGTCAGATGAGACCAAAGTAGAACTGTTTGGTGTAAATGCAAAATGCTATGTGTGGCAGAAAACGAACCCTGCCCATCATCCTGAATACACCATCCCCACCATCACACATGGTGGTAGCAGCAACCTGCTGTGGGGAGGCTTCTCCTCAGCAGGGGCAGAGAAGCTGGTCAGAGTTGATGTGAACATGGATGGAGCTAAATACAGGGCAATCCAGGAAGAAAACCTGTTTGATGCTGCAAAAGACTTGAGACTGGGGTGTAGGTTCACCTTCCAGCTACAATGAATGGTTTAGATCAAAGCATATTCATGTGTATGAACGGCCTAGTCACAGTCCAGACCTAAATCCCATTGAGAGTCTGTGACAATGTAACGATCGCCGCTGTTAGGGCAAGCAATAGTAGAGGTGGACTCACTGGACCACAGGGGGAACCTGGGCTTACCCTAACATGGGAGGGGCTTAACTAAGCAACCACCTAGATAGACGCCAGGTGCCACTCCCAAGGCAGTGTACAGGACTGTGGCAGCTCATCCCCAGGACAGGGAATGCTGGGATGGACACAGGAGCAGGTGGGTACAGTCTCTAGAATAGGCGGGTGCAGCCGAGAGGGCTGAGGCAGACAGTATGGCTGGAGCAGGTAGGTACGGTGGGCACGACAGGGAAAGACTGGTATGGAAAAGTGGACATGGATATAGATAATGGAACAGGAGCACGGGACCTCACAACTATCCAGCAAATGTGTAGACTAACTAACTAAATACATTGGGCAGGCACCTCCCCTAGTGGTAGGATGCCTACCTGCCATATTCTGAGAGGCACTTCCAGGAAATGGCGCGCTGGCCCTTTAAGAATAGAGCAGGGGTGCATGCGCCCTAAGGACATTCCTGGAGCACCTGTGCAGCATAGACAGGCCCCAGGAGTAGAAGGCAAAGGAGAACATGGACGGCAGTGGGAATGCGGGGGAGTACGTAGTCCAGCTGCGGTGATGAATGAGTCGATGTCCCCACTGGGGAGAGGCAGGGTAGAGCACGAAAGGCAGTGCTACAGACAAGACTTGAAAATTGCTGCTCACAGATGTCTCCATCCAATCTGACTGAGCTAGAGCTTGTGTCCATAGAAGAATGGACAAAAATGTCACCTCTTTGAGTGCAAAGCTGGAGAAACATCCCCAAACGACTTGCAGCAATATTTGAATCAAGGGGGCTGAATACAAACGCACATCACAATTTTCAGATTTAGATTCTTACAATATTTAGAAAACCATGTATCATTTCTTTTACACTTCACAAACACTTGCTACTTAGTGTTGGTATCACATAAAATGACAATAAAATAGATTTGTTTGTAGGTGTAATATGAAAAATTGTGGAAAAGTTCACAGGCTAGTTTATATACTTGTATAGCACTATTAAATCCACAGCGCTTTACAGATGTGATCATAACTGTCCCCATTGGGGCTCACAATCAAAATCCCCTATCAGTATGGTTTTGGAGTGTGGGAGGAAACCCATGCGGAAGAACATACAGACTCCTTGCAGATATTGTCATGGTGGGATTTGAACCCAGGACTCCAGCGTTGCAAGACTGCAGTGCTAACCACTGAGCCACATTGCTACCCACTGTGTGTGTTTATATTGATTTAGCAAAGCGGTGTATGTATTTGTGTGCAGATGTAGTAGAGCTGCGTGTGCTGATGTAGCAAAGCTGTGTTTATATTGATATAGCAGAGTTTTTATTTGTATGTTGATGTAGTAAAGTGTGTGTTGATATAGCAGTGCTGTGTGTACTGATGTAACATTATTGTGTGTTATGATGTAGCAGTGCTGTGCATGCTGATGTTAGAGTGTTGTGTGTGTTGATGTAGCAGAGCTGCGTGTGTTGATGTAGCAAGGTTGTGTGCGTATGTATTTATATTGATATAGCAGAGCAGTATTTGTGTGTTGATGTAGTAGAGCTGTGTGTGTTAATGTAGCAGAGCTGTATGTTTATATTGATATAGCAGAGTAGTGATTGCATTTGTTTGTTCATGTATCAGAGTTGTGTGTTGATGTAGCAGGGCTGTCTGTGTTGATGTAGTGCAGCTGCTTAGTGTGTGTTGATGTTGTAGTGCGGAGTGTGGTGATGTAACAGTGTTGTGTGTGTTGATGTAGCAGAGGTGTGTGTTGATGTAGCAGTGTTGTGTTTGTATGTGTTTATATTGATATATTGGAGTAGTGTGTGTATTAGTGTGTTGATGTAGTAGAGCTGTATGTTTATATTGATATAGCAGAGCAGTGTTTGATTTGTGAGTTGATGTATCAGACTTGTGTGTGTTGATGTAGCAGAGATGCTAGGTGTGTGTTGATGTTGCAGTGCTGAGTGTGCGGCTGTAACACTGTTATGTAGCAAAGCTGTGTGTGCTGATGTAGCAGTGTTGTGTGTTGATGTATTAGAGTTGTGTGTGCTGATGTAGCAGTGTTGTGTTTGCTGATGTAGCAGTGTTGTGTGTTGATGTAGCAGTGTGTGCTGATGTAGCAGTGTTATGTGTTGATGTATTAGAGTTGTGTGTGTTGATGTAGCAGTGTTGTGTGTTGCTATATTAGAGTTGTGTGTGTTGATATAACAGTGTTGTGTTGATGTAGTAGTGTTGAGTGTGTTGATGTAGCAGTGTTGTGTGTGTCGATGTAGCAGTGTTGTGTGTTGATGTAGCAGTGTTGTATGTGTTGATGTAGCAGTGTTGTGTGTTGATGTAGCAGTGTTGTGTGTTGATGTAGCAGTGTTGTATGTGTTGATGTAGCAGTGTTGTGTGTTGATGTAGCAGTGTTGATATAGCAGTGTTGTGTGTGTTGATGTAGCAGTGTTGTGTGTTGATGTAGCAGTGTTGTGTGTTGATATAGCAGTGTTGTATGTGTTGATGTAGCAGTGTTGTGTGTTGATGTAGCAGTGTTGTGTGTTGATGTAGCAGTGTTGTGCGTTGATGTAGTAGTGTTATGTGTGTTGATATAGCAGTGTTGTGTATTGATGTAGCAGTGTTGTGTGTTGATGTAGCAGTGTTGTGTGTTGATATAGCAGTGTTCTATGTGTTGATGTAGCAGTGTTGTGTGTTGATGTAGCAGTGTTGTGTGTTGATGTAGCAGTGTTGTGCGTTGATGTAGTAGTGTTATGTGTGTTGATATAGCAGTGTTGTGTATTGATGTAGCAGTGTTGTGTGTTGATGTAGGAGAGCTGTGTGTTGATGTAGCAGGGTGTATTTATTTGTGCGTTGCTTTAGCAGTGCTGTATATTTGGGTGTTGTTGGAGCAGAGTGTGTGTACACACTGTGGGGGTGTTATAGTGTATGGTGGTTGTCAGTAGAGCCATTATACTGTGAATAAGGGGGATGTGGGAATATAATAGATGTATCTCTCTTTCGTATCTTTCATTGTGGTAGATATGCCTACAGCATGCTGGATGGCCAAAAAACTGAATGAAGCAAAGTGTAAATATGATACTATCATTGAAAATTCCTCTGATCAGCTTCTTTGCAGACATAGTAACTGTGGAATACTGGGAGATTTCAACTCTGAATTTTAACTTCAGCTTTGATTATACAATTTTTTAAAAATTTAAAGTTTTTCAGTTCTATATACAGTACAGACCAAAAGTTTAGACACACCTTCTCATTCAAAGAGTTTTCTTTATTTTTAAGACTCTGAAAATTGTAGATTCACATTGAAGGCATCAAAACTATGAATTAACACATGTGGAATGAAATACTTAACAAAAAAGTGTGAAACAACTGAAAACATGTCTTATATTCTAGGTTCTTCAAAGTAGCCACCTTTTGCTTTGATTACTGCTTTGCACACTCTTGGTATTCTCTTGATGAGCTTCAAGAGGTAGTCACCGGAAATGGTCTTCCAACAGTCTTGAAGGAGTTCCCAGAGATGCTTAGCACTTGTTGGCCCTTTTGCCTTCACTCTGCGGTCCAGCTCACCCCAAACCATCTCGATTGGGTTCAGATCTGGTGACTGTGGAGGCCAGGTCATCTGGCGTAGCATCCCATCACTCTCCTTCTTAGTCAAATAGCCCTTACACAGCCTGGAGGTGTGTTTGGGGTCATTGTCCTGTTGAAAAATAAAAGATGGTCCAACTAAACGCAAACCGGATGGAATAGCATGCCGCTGCAAGATGCTGTGGTAGCCATACTGGTTCTGTATGCCTTCCATTTTGAATAAATCCCCAACAGTGTCACCAACAAAGCACCCCCACACCATCACACCACCTCCTCCTCCATGCTTCACGGTGGGAACCAGCCATGTAGAGTCCATCCATTCACCTTTTCTACAAAGACACTGTGGTTGGATCCAAAGATCTCAAATTTGGACTCATCAGAGCAAAGCACAGATTTCCACTGGTCTAATGTCCATTCCTTGTGTTCTTTAGCCCAAACAAGTCTCTTCTGCTTGTTGCCTGTCCTTAGCAGTGGTTTCCTAGCAGATATTTTACCTTGAAGGCCTACTGCACAAAGTCTCCTCTTAATAGTTGTTCTAGAGATGAGAAGGTGTGTCCAAACTTTTGGTCTGTACTGTATGAAATGTCAAACAGAGTTTATCGGGGAATGTAGTATGTTTGTCATTACATAAATAAGAGCATGAAGAAATGAGGAGTAGTGAGTAAGAAAGACAGAAATAAAATGTTTGGCTAATATTTGCTCTTCTCTTCCTCCTAAATACAGATTATTATGTTCCGAATAATTGCCCACCAAATTAGCTGCCTGGCATCATTATTTTTGTCATTAGATTAATAATTGTAATTCTAGTTAGGCACAATAAGTACAGTGTTTCAGATATCTGGGAATATTTCCAGTATGGGAGAAGAGAGAGAAGACGCAGTTTTTCTAATTAAGAGGTTGTGTCTTTTGTATTTATAAAGTGTGCGATTCCAGATGGGAGTTGTGCTTCAGAATCAACAGACAATATGGTTATATTCATAGTGTACGCACGGGCATAGACTATACAGCGAAAAAGCAGTCTAGGACCTCGATTCTATTTATCAAGTCACCCAGTGGTTTTTCTATATCATTTAGTAACTAATCCCATATAGTTCTATGGGATTATTTCTACTCATCTGACCCAGATCGGTTTTTGGGCTGGATGAGAAATTATCCCATGTAGTGTTTTCTGATAAAGTTTTACCAGCTTACAAAGTGCATGACCTTGACCCCAGTTGTTGTCACGGGGTATGTAATGACAGAACAGGGGCCCCTAAGATGGCCCTCAAACTAGAGACTCTATGCTGTCCCTTATCTCAGAGGTAGGCTTGATGGTAGCCAGGTCCGAGCCCCCAGCATGACCCTGACTCTTGTCTGAGCCCTGATCTTACTCCCCCTTGCCCTCACCCTTAGGGTGGGCCGAAGAACACTATAACAAAACCCCACAAAAATGACACAGACAAGGGGAAAAGAAAATTTGTACACACAGCACTCAACACACACAGGAGAGACAATATGTGTACAGGGGAGCAATGAAAAGGGGAGAAAGTAATGCACAACAGGGGAACATTCACACCACTCAATATCGCAACAAAGCTCATTATAAACAGGATTACAACCAAGACTGGGATCGCTGGAGCTTCTGCTGAAGCTATCATCGGCGCATACTTGAAGCTTAAGTAGGAAAGGTACAGCTGCACATGACAATCAGCAACCCTAGGTTCTAGTTCCTGCTCACCAGTCTGCAGAAATTAACTCCTGCAGAGCTGAAGACCAGTGAACCTGAATCAGTCGACACCCAGCTCTGGCTGAACAATTTAGAAGCCTCAGGCTGCGTGCCAGACTCTGTAGTGTGAACACCGCCATGCCACCAAGTGCGTGCAGAGCTAAACATCACATGACAGTTGTGTTCTGTTTAGGCACAGAACAATATTCACACTATGGCATCCCCACCTCCAAAACTTTGAGGACCCTTGAGGTGCAAAAACATTTTGTCCGGTTACATGAAAACAGATCCACATGGCCATGTATATAAAAAATGACCTAAACAACTGGACAGATGCAGGATGCAGCATTTTGTATACTATCATTTTAGTTATATAAATTGGCATAACTAGAGTCTTATGGGCCCAAGGGCGAAACCTGGTTCTGGAACACTCACCGGCGTGTTGTTCGGACGCATGGGCCCATTGGTGTTGATAGAGTCTATGTTCACCCGCCATGAAAGAATATAACAAATACAATATATACAAATCACTTTCTAAATATTAGTCAAATACTATCACCATACTGTTATTGAATAAGATCCACTATATCAAGACCAATAACACTATACAAGGGGAAAAATAATGCTGCTAAACCAAGGTCATATATTTTCCACCACATAATGTCTGACTCAGAACAACATACGAATAGCACCATATACAATGGACAAATACCAACACACCATGACCTCACATCACCTGCATATACAATGGTGACCAAATAATAGCGCCATACTGATCAGTAATAAAAACTGTTACACTAAAGGCCACTTTATACACAGCGATGTCGCTGCCGATTGCACCCGCCCCCGTTGTTTGTGCGTCACGGGCAAATCGCTGCCAGTGGCGCACAATACCATTAGTCCCCGTCCCCTTTTATTTACAAATTTCTGGGGGTTTTTTTTACCTCTAATGCCGGCGTCACTCGGTACGATATATCGGGCGATATGTTGTCGGGGTCACGTCGTTAGTGACGCACATCCGGCATCGTTAGACATATCGTACCATGTGACGCCACGGAACGACTGTGAACGAGCAAAAATACTCACCTTATCGTTGCTTGTTGACACGTCATTCATTTTCAAAATGTCGATCCTCATTCTGTGCTTCGGTTGTTCATTGTTCCCGAGGCAGCACACATCGCTACATGTGACACCCCGGGAACGATGAACACAGCTCACCTGCGTCCTGCCGGCAATGTGGAAGAAAGGAGGTGGGCGGGATTTTACGTCCCGCTCATCTCCGCTCCTCCGCTTCTATTGGCCGGCTGCTGTGTGACGTCGCTGTGACACCGAACGTCCCTCCCCCTACAGGAAGAGGATGTTCGCCGCCCACAGCGACGTCACTCAGCAGGTAAGTACGTGTGACGGGGGTACATGACTTTGTGCGCCACTAATTGCCCGTGACGCACAAACGACGGGGGTGGGTACGATCGCTCGTGCGATCGCACGATAGATCGTACCGTGTGACGCCGGCATTAGATAAAAGTAAACCAATACATGTTTGGTATCAACAAACTCACACCGACCTGCAGCATCACCCCGACACATCAGTTTTACCATATAGCGAACACGGTGAATAAAAAAACTCCCCAAAGAATTGTGGAATTTCCCTTTTCTCACTATTTTTCCACATTTGGAATTTTTTTCCTGTTTTAAAGAAACGTTAAAATGAATGAAGTCATTCAAAAGTACAACTCGTCCCGCAAAATATAGACCCTGATGTGTCTACATTGACGGAAAAATAAAAAAAAAGTTATGGCTCTCGGAAGAAGGGGAGAAAAAAACGAAAATGAAAAAACGGAAAATTGCCCGGGGGTGAAGGGGTTAAGAATACAAGTCACAAAGTACAGAGAATCTCCCTGGAAGAGACAATGAAACATTTTGCATGAAATGCAGAGACATTGTATTTCCTGAAGTTGTGCCTTCTACAATATTGCAGCTCAGATCATCGCCAGACCCCCAGCTGCAAATCTGCCAGGAGCATACTATGGTTTCCAGTGCCTACAGCACCCTCTACTGTTTGCTGAAGGTACTGCTAATAGTGAGCTGCAGGTGGACAGGACTTGGTAGTATAACCCACTAATTATACTTATATGTTACATACTTTGTATTGTTAAATTGTTGAAATTTCTTTTGTAAACATGAATATAATAGGGATTGTTGCAGGAATGACAAGTCTGTTAAAATGTGCAATTTCTGTAATGTAACACAAAGTTGCAGATAAATGTATGACAGTGTAGAGAATTTATTTGGATACAGCCCCTTTAAGAAAAATAAGCTCCTAAAAAAGTATTTAGCATAAACATTATGATTCTTCCCAGGGATATACTTAACGGTGCTAAATTGGCAGCAGACCCCCAGTTACCGTTTGCTGTCTATAGTAAGGTACCTTCTTATGTGCAGAGGGGCCATTAGTTTCATTCAAGAACAATCTACTGCTGCCTCTGCGCCTCTTATAACTATCCTGATATTGGGCATTTGTAGCGCCCCCGAGACCCTCAGGGCACTACAGGGAACTGCATCCTCTTGGGGATGCAGGACCTACTCTCTGGGACCTGGGGTACCACTGCTGATACCACCAAAACACAACCAAAATCCTAGTTCTCCACTCCACACTGGGCATAGAGGGTTAACTATGGAAGGGGATAGTAGCCCTGGGAACGAGTCCCTGGGTTTATCCAGCCTGGTGGGAGGGGTCAGCAGTCAGTGAGTAGGAGTTGAGAGAGGGTAGCACGCAGGGGAGGTGCACGGACGTGCCTGAGCTAGGTCCGTGTAATGGTGACCTGGGGGCACAGGAGAGAGGTTGCCACGGCGGGAACCGGAGATACTGCTGGGACCGGAGCACAAACGGGGCACAGGGCCCTAGGTGAAGCGTCAGTTTCAAATGTTTTGATAAATACCTGCCCGGTGAGGACACTTTGACGGACTTCACCAAACCAAATAATCCGGGGGCATCAGCAGTAAACTAGGATAGGATTTCAAATACTTACCTCCCCACAGGGTCCGCACTGCCCGCCTTACGGAGAAGGAGACTGTACCCCAAAAGGGACAGTTGGGGCCCCCAAACGCTCCGTGCTACGGAGACCCAATCAACTGAAAGTGTCGGGGACAGAGCAACCTGGGTCACTACATTGGCACTAGTCCACCAAGGGACCTGAACCAGCAACCTCTGGGTCCACAGTGAGTAGAGACTGTTAAAGACAACCCGGTGTGGTCTCCGTTATTACCCCCGTTACATCTCCCAGGCACGGTCCTACCTGCGGAGGAACTAACACCATTGCTGCAATCACCACCAACCCACATTCAGCAGCGGCGGTTTTCCATCCTTAACCGCAACCCACAGGTGGCGTCACATGACAAACACTCTTATCTCCCCTGTAAAAACTCCCATTACAAAAGGGACCCAGGGCACGGGACCAGGCAACGGCCACCAAAGTGACAAGTACTGCCTGGGACGAGTACCCCCTTCCCTGGGTGACACAGATTAATATAAGATTTTTTTAGGGGGGCAACATTTACTTGGTGTCCGGTCTGTTTATATTGATGGCTCATCAGCCGGCTTGATTTGCTTGGTTGCGCTGCGGAACAGCACAGCTCCATCACCTACATAGTGGCCACAATAGGGTACTGCAGATGTGCCCCTACTTGAGTGAATGGCTGTGTAGTAACTGGCCTTGGCCACTATGCTGTTGTTGACAGATCTGTACAGCTCACATGCAGCTGCTACCTCCACAATGAACAGTTGATCGTGGGGGTGCCGGGTGTCACACCCCTATTGATCTGTTAGCCTACAGCTAGGCGATTAATATTAAAATATTGGAAAACCCCTTTACTGTTGGAAAAACCCTTTAAGAATCTGTAGTTTGTAGCAATTTCCACAACACATAGGATACTGTTTTCCTCCAGGCGCCACCAGAACAGATAACAGCTGACTGTGGGGATGGCTCGATCAAACATAGTGTAAACATAGTAATGTTGCTGTCAGCTCTGCTATATCTTAAAGGCACATACACAACTACTTTGAGATATTACATAATCACCCACTTTAAAAACATACATGTCATTGTACCACCCCCCACGCCAGCGGCCGAGCCGCTCGGGTCCGGAGCTGTGGTGACTCGAGGGATCTCCGGATCCGGGGGCTCCGCATGGACACTCGAATTAAAAGAAGAGGGGGTGGGATATGCACAAAGGGGGTTAGAAAGTTCGTGACGCCACCCACGGTGCGTGGTAATGTGAGGGACCACCGCTGCCGTTGGGGAGCCTGGTGACGATGGTGTGGCAGCCTGATGTTTAACCCCTCCGTGGGTAGGGGGTTTGTGTCCCGGGACCCGTTGGATGGTTGGTGCCTGGGTGCCGTTGGGGATCGGGACAGGGGTTTTCAGTGTACTCACTCAGTCCAGGAAATAACAACACAGACAGCTTGTAAACCAGAATTCTGAGCACCACTGCAGCTTGTAGAGAGTACACTTGGGTACACTTGGGAACCCTTCAATCATTGGCATAGTAGAATAGCGGCCTCCTTGCTTATTGTCTTGCAATTCCATAATTGGTCTGACTATAAGAGGGGCGCTAGAGAGCGACTCACGTGCTCTGTCTGTCTAGTGGAAAGGGGGGGTGTTCCTTCCACTTTCTACCCCCCTTTTCGTGACACTTGTGCTACCTGATGGGGCTAATACTCAAGGGAATCAATACATTTAGCTAAGGGTGGCTGAGAGTCAACAAGCGCATACTGCGGGTAAACAGGTTGTAGGATGGATCACTGCAAACTAGGACCGAATGGCAGCCAACAGGAAAGATTACTCTTCCATTCTATAGATTTCTCTGACCTATCATTGGGGGGTACCTCATCTGGAATGGCAGTCTCTGCAGGATTCTCCCTTGGACCAGCCCTGAAGTCATCTTCTGGATGGGTGGCAATGTCATTTCCGCTATCATCTCTGGGGGGATCATAGATGTAATCTGTCAGGCAAAGCTTCTGCTGACTGCGGTGTACCACCTTGGTTGTCTCTTTAGAGATCTTATAGACTTCTACTCCAGATTGATGGATAGCTTAAATGACATAAGTGCTAGTCTGCCACTTCTCATCTAGCTTGCTGCTGTGATGATGTTGGGGTAGACCTCCAGGGGGTCTCTCTCAGGGTCACGGAGGAGGATTCCAAATCAGGTCTGCGCAGATGTATATGAATCAGAGAAAATGACCACACAGAGACATGTCTCTAGTTGGGAGAATCACAATGAAGTTCTTCTCATCCCTGTATTCAAGACATACATATTTATACAGCTTACTCAGTACATCCAAGTGATCTAGTAACCAACCAGCTTAGGCATGGTTCATTCTCTTGTTTAAACCAGGGCTGTGGAGTCGGTAAGCAAAACCTTCGACTCCGACTCCTCAATTTCTCTTGCACCGACTCCGACTCCTACATATATTGCTTATAGTTAGGTGAAAAATTTATTGTAATACATGAACATGTGTATGTGAACATCAGATATTTAATAATTTTTATGATACAATAATCAAGATATTTGGATAGAACATAAAATATTTGTATTGGAATACAACTTTAGAACACAAAAAACTAATAAATTGTAAATATGTAATACACTATGTAATATACAGTAGATTACATATATATCTTGTGTATATATATATATATATATATATATATATATATATATATTACATATTGTATTACATATTTACAATTTATTAGTTTTTTGTGTTCTAAAGTTGTATTCCAATAAATATATTTTATGTTCTATCTAAATATCTTGATTATTGTGTCATAAAAATTATTAAATGTCTGATGTTCACATTGTACTACAATAAATTTTTCACTTAAATATAAGCAATATACTAAATGTTATTATTTAGTAAAATATTCAGCACATTCTGCATTGCACTACTGTCCCCAATTTATTATATATTTTAGGAGTCGGTATAAAATGCATCGACTCCGACTCCTAAAATATATATCTGTCAAACAGGCAGATCTCACCAGCAACCAGTGACCAGCCCCCAGCCAGGAGCGACGCGTGGAAGCGATGCTGCACTTGGTAACTAAGGTAAATATCGGGTAACCAACCCGATATTTACCTTGGTTACCAGCGCACACCGCTTAGCGCTGGCTCCCTGCACTCCTAGCCACAGTACACATCGGGTTAATTACCCGATGTGTAGTCTGGCTATGTGTGCAGGGAGCAGGGAGCCGGCACTGACAGCGTGAGAGCGGCGGATGCTGGTAACGAAGGTAAATATCGGGTAACCAAGGAAAGGGCTTCTTGGTTACCCGATATTTACCTTTGTTACCAGTGTCCGCAGAAGCCGGCTCCTGCTCACTGGACATTCAGTTGTTGCTCTCTCGCTGTCAAACACAGTGATGTGTGCTTCACAGCGGGAGAGCAACAACTAAAAAATGGTCTAGGACATTCAGCAACAACCAACGACCTCACAGCAGGGGCCAGGTTGTTGCTGAATGTCACACACAGCAACATCACTAGCAACATCGCTGCTACGTCACAAAAGTCGTGCCTCAGCAGCGATGTTGATAGCGATGTTGCTTAGTGAGACGTGGCCTTTAGTTTCAGGTACGTCTAGACATGGACAACCAAGAGTCTATGCAAGAATATCAGTTACTAAAGACTTTGTTCTCTGTGTATTTGATCTGCTTAGTCCTAAGCATGGTTAGTTTTGATTACACACTCTTTCAGTTAAGTATACGTGGCAAAACAGTATAAGGATTATATATGAAGACAGATTATCTTATTAATTATAATATTATACTGAACAAATGATTCATAGCCTAGGCCTTCACAATAATTCTTAAGCCAGACTTGATCTCTAATGGTCAGAGGTTTTGCTTTGGCATTCAAGTTGTGGTTCTCCGCTTGTCTCTGGTGTACGACTTTCATGCATTCTTCTATGATGACATTGGCTGCTTCTACTCGCTGCTGCTGTTCTGAGACCCAATCAGTATGTGGAAAAGAATGAACTGACTCTGGAACTTACACTTTCAGGGCAACATCATCAGGTAGTCTACCTTATCTACCAAGCATCTGATAGTAAGGTGTCTGCCTGGTAGAACAATGTACATGGGTATTGTAGATATTGACCAAATCTACTGCCAGACTTGGCCTATCAGTTCTCTGCTGAGAAGGTATGGTACGCATCCCAATCCAATAGAATCTCTTTCGAATGCTGACGTCAGTCTAGTGGCAACCAAAATCTTCAGGTTGGTTAGGAAAACGTTGACATCTTGTCTTGGTACAAAGATCTGGACTGCTAGTTCATGGGTATTTGGGTCAATGGGTCTTCAAACTAACAGGCGTCTTTCAAAGAATAGCCATTTCCTCTGTTTGTAACTGTTGTTTTGCTGGTCAGATAAAGGCTGAGGATCTTATCTCAACACCTGGGCATCTTGCTTTACAGACAACAGATGGAAGTCTGGCATCTCGAGTTTGTATGTTCTCCATGTGTTTGCGTGGGTTTCCTCCGGGTTCTCCAATTTCCTCCCACAATTCAAAAATATACTGATTGGGACCTTAGATAGTGAGCCCCAGTGGGGACAGTGTTGCCAATGTATGTAAAGCGCTGTGGAATTAATAGCGCTATATAAATGAATAAATATTCTATTCTAAATATTCTATTCTTTCTCCTCTTCCCAATCATCACCTACAGACTCTTGAGAAGTAGGAGGAGGGTTAATGCATCAGCATTTGTGTTAGATTTTCCTGCTCTGTGTTTAATAGTGAATTGATAATTGGCCCGTTCTGTGCTAGGGCTGTGCTCAGGTGTGACAATGGGTTGTCTGTGAAAGCTATGAAGGGAGTAGCCACCAAGGAGTCTTTGAACTTCTATGTAACTGCCCATACCAATGCAAGGAACTCAAGTTTGAAGGAACTGTAGTTTTCTGGATTCCTTTCTTTTGTTTTGTAACTGCATATGCAGTTACCTTCTCTTTACCATCTTGGACTTGTGCAAGGACAGCAGCTAGCCCTTTCTTCCTAGCACTGGTATATAGTGTTGAAGTAAGTAAGGCTGGTTTCACACTACGTCTTTTTAACATCCGTTACCCCATATTTACCTTGGTTACCAGCGTCCGCAGCTTCTAGAAGCCGGCTCCCTGCTCACGTAGCCAAGGTACACATTGGGTAACTATAAGCAAAGCGCTTTGCTTAATAACTTGATGTGTACTATGGTTACTAAGCATAGCGTCGTTACACGGGTCGCTGGTGGCCGATAGCTGATATCTGATCGCTGTGGAGATCTGCCTGATTGACAGCTCACCAGCGACCATGTAGCGACACTCCAGCGATCCCTGCCAGGTCAGATCGCTGGTGGGATCGCTGGAGTGTCGCTAAGTGTGATCAACTGACTCCTCCTTGTCTTGTGTGCAGAATGACCTCTCAACAACTCTGGCAGGGGTGCTGCAACTTGGGTGAAATTTTTGATAAAGCGTCGGTAGTATCCCGGAAATCCCAGAAAACGTCTGACCTCTCAAATAGTAGTTGGAAAAAGCAGCAATCTTCTCAGGATCTGGAACCACTCCTTCATCACTCACTGCATGGCCTAGATGCTGCACTCAACAGATGGCACTTGGAGGGGTCGACTTTCATTCTATAGTTAATGAGAGTCTTGAAGATGTCCAATAGGTGTGCAAGATGTAAGACTCAGATCCCAAACCTGTCCCCAAGGACAGGAGACCCTCATGACAGTTACAGACCTTTGGGGTATTACTGAGATACTGCACAATTCTGGACAACTTTATTAGAAGTCTTGTGTTATTCCTACAAGATATTTCTAAATATATTGACAACTGGGTGATACCAGTTAGGGGTGTGTCCCCACACTGTCCAATCAACGCATGCTATTTACAAGGTGAATGTTAACACCCTGTTGTAAATGTATTAATAAATTTCCAAGAAAAGTAACAGACAGTGTGTGCACCTGGCCTATACCTCTGCACTGCTAGTGTGCAGCCTGTGCCCGGTAGCCTATGTGATTTCCATCCATTTGACTCTGCAGTTTGCTCAGGTGTTTGGGGTACTTTACACACTGTGACATCGCTAGCATTTGCTGGTGATGTTGAGCGGGATAGCACCCGCCCCCGTCGTACGGCCGATATGTGGTGATCGCTGCCATAGCGAACATTATCGCTACGGCAGAATCACACGCACTTACCTGCCCTGCGACGTCGCTGTGACCGGCGAACCGCCTCCTTTCTAAGGGGGTGGTTCGTTCGGCGTCACAGCGACGTCACAGCGGCGTCACTGAACCTCCGCCCAATAGAAAAGGAGGGGCGGAGATGAGCGGCCGGAACATGCCGCCCACCTCCTTCTTTCCTCCTTTTCCGGTGGACGGAGGTAAGGAGATGGTTGTCGCTCCTGCGGTGTCACACACAGCGATGTGTGATGCCGCAGGAACGACGAACCACATCGCTACTGAGCAGAAAACGATATTTTGTTTTAGGACGACCTCTCCATGACCGATTTTCCCCTCTTTTGCGATCGTTTACGGTCGCTCAGAGGAGTCACACGCTGCGATCTCGCTATGAGGCCGGATGTGCGTCACAACCACCGTGACCCCAGCGATATCTCCTTAGCGATATCGCAGCGTGTAAAGCACCCTTAAGTCCGACCTCTGAGGATCCTCTCCTGCTCTTGTCCGTCTGGTTCTATGATGCATTTACAAAACAAATAAACAAAAAAGAATAAACTAAGAAAACAAACAAAATGTGCAAAGCAATAATATCTTTACTGATTGCTAATGACATAGTCTGCAATGTCATATAATGTAATATCACATAATGTGACCTGGACAGTCAATCACCCCGCCTGCGACGCTGGGGATACATGTGTACTGTCACTTAACTTTTCCATTGAAATATTAATGAATAAAAATGATGTAAGAACCTGATTTGTGTTTATTTAAAAAGATACAACTAAATGTGTTGTAAGGACTCATTCACACACACATCCACAACTGGGGTCTGACTGAACTAGCTGCACTGAGGGCTATATTTTTACTCATTGGTGTTGTAATCTCATTTAACATTGATTACCCAGATTATCATCCAATTAAGAAAACAGCATATATGATTTAATGGGTAAATAAAACATTCCATGTTCCTGCTGGGTCAAATTGTTTTCTTCCCAAGCTGAAACAAATACAGTTAGGCTATTAGTAACAAAATGCTGCCCTCTGCTGGTTTATGTTGGAACTACAGTTCGTACACATTATTTCTATATATAAACTGTAAAGCTGCATTTCCATTGCAATTTTCATGTAAGTGCAATTTGACTGATGTCAGAACTGATCCCGGCATGCATTGTTATCAAAGAAGGGACAGATGAATAAAAGGAAATTAGTTCTGTCTTTTTTGGCTCTATCTATCTATCTATCTATCTATCTATCTATCTATCTATCTATCTATCTATCTATCCTCTACCTATTCCTCTATCTATCTATCTATCTATCCTCTATTCCTCTATTCCTCTATCTACAGTCATGGCCAAAAGTTTTGAGAATGCTACAAATATTAATTTTTACAAAGTCTACTGCTTAAGTTTTTCTAATGGCAATTTGCATATACTCCCGAATATCATAAAGAGTGATCAGCTTAACAGCAATTACTTACAAAGTCAATATTGGCTAAGAAAATGAACTTTAACTCCCAAAGCACATTACAACATCATTGCATTCCTGCCTTAAAAGGAGCAGCTAACATTGTTTTAGTGATTGTTCCATTAACACAGGTGTGGGTGTTGATGAGGACAGGGCTGGCGATCAATCAGTCATGATTAAGTAAGAATGACACCACTGGACACTTTAAAAGGAGGCTGGTGCTTGGTATCATTGTTTCTCTTTAGTTAACCATGGTTCTCTCTAAAGAAACACGTGCAGCTATCATTGCTCTGCACAAAAATGGCCCAACAGGGAAGAGTATCGCAGCTACAAAGATTGCACCTCAGTCAACAATCTATCGCATCATCAAGAACTTCAAGGAGAGAGCTTCCATTGTTGCCAAAAAAGGCTCCAGGGCGCCAAAGAAAAACCAGCAAACGCCAGGAACGTATCTTAAAACTGTTTCAGCTGCGGGATCGGACTACCAGCAGTGGCGAGCTAGCTCAGCAATGGCAGCAGGCTGGTGTGAGTGCTTGTGCACGCACTGTGAGGCGGAGACTGCTTGAGCAAGGCCTGGTTTCAAGGAGGGCAGCAAAGAAGCCACTTCTCTCCAAAAAAAACATCAGGGACCGACTGATATTCTGCAAAAGGTACAGGGAGTGGACTGCTGAGGACTGGGGTAAAGTCATTTTCTCAGATGAAGCTCCTTTTCAATTGTTTTGGACATCTGGAAAACAGCTTATTAGGAGAAGAAGAGGTGAGCGCTACCACCAGTCTTGTCTCATGCCAACTGTTAAGTATCCTGAAACCATTCATGTGTGGGTGTTACGGGGGCTGTCGGATAATAAGGGAATGGAAGGCTATCCGACAGTCAGGGTCCACCGTGCAGAGCTCTGCTGCAGAGTAGGGCAGAGGATAGGGGAAACCTGTACCACCAAAGCGGTACTGACACTGTTGCGTCACAGTGTCACCAAGACCAATAGCGGCGTATACTGTTTAAGTCACAGCGACTACCTTATTAGAATAACATAGGAGTGGAAATGCAAAAGAGTGAGGAATACAACATAAAAGTGCATAGAAGTCTCACAGTCTGTGAGCGTGAAAGCACCTGTCTCAGTTAACAGTCACAGAGACTAGGTGTAGTGTGTGCAATATGGCACCTACCTATGTCCGCTCCACTTGTCGTGCAAGGATACGGACAGCAGCAAGGCTGCTAGCTTGAAACGCCTGCCTATGACCGCTCCCCTAGTGTGCGAGGATATGGACTGCTGCAGGAGGCAGCGTAGTGGAGCGTTACCCTAGAAGGCAACGACCACCTAACCTACCTATGTCCGCTCCACTAAGGTGTGAGGACACGGACAACAGTACGGCTGAAAGGTACAGAAGCGCTACCCTACCGATAGCGCTCACCTCAGAGTAGAACCACAAGGCCCAGTCAGACCATGTGCAGCAAGCACCTGCCTATGTCCGCTCCACTAAGGTGCGAGGATACGGACCACAGCATAAGCTGCAAGGTACAAGAGCGTTACCCTACCGATAACGCTCACCTAGATAGAATAGGTGCCGCAAGGGACATGCACAGAGCGTCTACTCCTATGCAGGAACCAAGAGGACTGAGCACCGAGCAGCGTGCGTCAGGGTCTTATATAGACTCTGTGCCTCATCCAAGATGGAGGACACCAGAGCCAATCCGCTGCCAGAACGACAGCAATGACGTCACGCTGGCCTATCACCGAGCAAAGCGTCACAAGCACATGACCTGCGACCAATCGGCATAGAAGGTGTCAGAGACATGTAACCACGTGTCAAAAGCACATGACCAGCGGCCAATCAGCTTAGAAGGTGTCAGAGACATGTGACCTCGTGTCAGCGATGATGTCACCCGTACATGTGCAATGGCTCCAAGACAGGACTTAGTCTCCAGCGTTTGCACATGTGCAGTAGCAAGAAATCCGAACATAGTCTCCAGTGCTCGCACATGTGCAGTAGCAAGAAATCCGAACATAGTCTCCAGTGCCACAGCAACCGTAACAGTGGGGTTGCTTCTCAGCCAAGGGAATCGGCTCACTCACAGTCTTGCCTAAAAACACAGCCATGAATAAAGAATGGTACCAGAATGTCCTCCAAGAGCAACTTCTCCCAACTGTCCAAGAGCAGTTTGGCGCCCAACAATGCCTTTTCCAGCATGATGGAGCACCTTGCCATAAATCAAAGGGGATCACTAAATGGCTCATGGAACAAAACATAGAGATTTTGGGTCCATAGCCTGGAAACTGCCCAGATCTTAATCCCATTGAGAACTTGTGGGCAATCATCAAGAGACGGGTGGACAAACAAAAAACAACAAATTCTGGCAAAATGCAAGCATTGCTTATGCAAGAATGGACAGCTATCAGTCAGGATTGGGTCCAGAAGTTGATTGAGAGCATGCCAGGGAGAATTGCAGAGGTCCTGAAGAAGAAGGGTCAACACTGCAAATATTCACTTGCTGCATTAACTCATTCTAATGTCAATAGAACCTTTTGGTCTCATAATATGATTGCAATTATATTTCTGTATGTGATGTAAACATCAGACAAGCACAATTAAAAACCAGAGGGCAACAGATCATGTGAAAATATAATTTTGGTGTCATTCTCAAAACTTTTGGCCATGACTGTATCTATCTATCTGTGCCACCCCCGCATCAGCAGATAGATGTGTGGAATCTCATATACTATCCGGATATAGAGTTCGCAAGGAAATAGGGCAGGAGCCAGCCTCGAAAATCAAATGTAGAAATGGTTGTCCAAAGACTCCAGCGGACAAATTCCAGGACTCAGTAGATATTCTTCAATTTTTTTTTCTTTTTGCAAAGCAATTTTATTTGAATAGTTCCATTAAAAATATCGGATAGGGGTAGTATTCTCTCGGACTACGCGTTTTGGCGTTTGTGCGCCGTCTACATGGTCCCTGCATGTGTGCATGCAGAAGGACATTGTGGACGTGCGTGCATGTGGCAGAGCATTGCGGGCGTGTGGGCGGCAGAGCATTGCGGGGATGCGTGTGGCAGAGCATGGTGAACGTGCATGCGGCAGAGCATGGTGTACGTGTGTGCGGCAGATCATTGCGGGCGTGCATGCATGCAGCAGAGCCTTGTGGGCGTGTGTGCGGCAGAGCATGGTGTGTGTGCATGCAGCAGAGCATTGCAGGCGTGTGTGTATGCAGCAGAGCATTGCGGGCATGCGTTCGTGTAGCAGAGCATTGCGGGCATGCATGCATGAGGCAAAGCATTGCATGTGGGCGTGCATGCAGCAGAGCATGGGGTGCGTGCGGCAGATCATTACGGGCGTGCGTGCATGCAGCAGAGCCTTGTGGGTGTGTGTGCGGCACAGCATGGTGTGTGCATGCAGCAGAGCATTGCAGGCGTGTGTGTATGCAGCAGAACATTGCGGGCATGCGTGCGTGTAGCAGAGCATTGCGGGCATGCATGCGTGCATAAGGCAAAGCATTGCATGTGGGCGTGCATGCAGCAGAGCATGGGGTGCGTGCGGCAGAGCATTGCGGGCGGGCATCCATGCGGCAGAGCATTGCAAGCGGGCGTGTATGCGGCAGAGCATTTTGGGCGAGCGTGCGTGCAGCAGATCATTGCGTGCGTACGGCAGACCATTGTGGGTGTGGTGCATGCAGCAGAGCATTGCGGGCGTGCGGCAGACTATTGTGGGTGTGGTGCATGCAGCAGAGCATTGCAGGCGTGCGGGCGGCAGAGCATTGCAGACAGATGTGTGTGCGGCAGAGCATTGCTGGTACGGAGTGTGCAGAGTGATATGTGGGGAGCACTATGCAGCTGTCCTTGGTGACACTTTAGAATCACTTTGCGGTCACCATCAAAATGGCTCCGCACTGTGATCCTAAGCTTCATGCTCTTATCCTTTTGGAAACACCCAGATTGGGAGGGGGAGTGACATCACACACAGGAGAGCAGATTCCCCCCACTTTTACTGCAGCTGTAAAGTGAGCTACTTCTACAGTAGTTCTACAGTAGGATTTCAGCAGCTTCTCCCCCTAGTGTTTAAGAGCGGAAAATATCAAACGTTTTAATTTTTTTTTTACTTCACTGAGCTGTAGTCTGCATTCTTTTTAAAAAAAAATACAGGAGAAATAAGAGTATAAGATTAAAAAAGTGTACATAATTATATTACCGTAAGTAGAAAGTGGTAATAAAAACAGACACTCCGGTTAAAAATTGTGAGAGGTGTGACGGCAATACAGTTATGAATAAATACCACTATTAGAACAGGGCAGAGTGTAAATATGTATCCAGGTATAAAGATCAAATGACTAGAATGAATATTTTACCATGTGGACACAGTAATAGGCAAAGATCAAAATGTCACATATTTAAACCAAAGGACATGAATAAACCCTCAGATATACATACCCATAAGCAGTGGGAATAAAGTATATATATCAAGTGCTGTCACCACCAAGTCACAGGCCCCAACGTACGTTTCGCTTAGGAAAATAAATTCATCATCGTGGCCATCGCTTCATCAGAGTGAACTTATTTTCCAACTGTTTATGGGTATGTATATCTGAGGGTTTATTCATGGCCTTTGGTTTAAATATGTGGCATTTTGATCTTTGCCTATTGCTGTGTCCACATAGCCTAATATTCATTCTAGTCATTTGATCTTTATACCTGTATACATATTTACCCTCTGCACTGTTCTAATAGTGGTATTTATTCATAACTATATTTCCGTCACACCTGTCCCAATTTTTAACCGCAGTGTCTGTTTTTATTACCATGGTCTATTTAATAAAATTGTGTTCACTTTTTGTACCTTATACTCCTATTTCTCCTGTTTTTTTTACTTGTTTTATAGTTGTTGCCACACAATTAGTTCCTAATTTGAATGGATCCACTTGTGTGCACCCTATTATGGGTATTACGATAGTTCAAATGACTGTGTCTTTAACTCTTTATGTGTAGACTCGTGGAGGGTTTTCTTCACCCTCCTGTGTATTTTTGGACTTGGTTTTGTACATACTATTTGTAATATTTATATCCCCTATACCTTTTTAAAGAAAATCTTTGTACCAATAAAATGTGATTTCATATACATTTTGTGTTATATTCCATCTGTGACATGGTAATGGGTGAATACTTGGCAAAATGAAAAACTTCTTTTGTTTTTTGGTGTTTATTCTATGTATCTATCTATTGGACGTTAACTCAGTGCAAAATGCCATACATGTATGTCAGCTCTGGAGTCACCATTTTTGGAGGCGGCACAGGAGCTGAGCTCCCTCCATACGCAGTGGAAGCTGCCTATAGGCCACTTTACACGCTGCGATATCGGTACCAATATCGCTAGCATGGGTACCCGCCCCCATCGGTTGTGCGACACGGGCAATTCGCTGCCCGTGGTGCACAACATCGCCCGGACCTGTCACACTACTTACCTGCTCTGCGACGTCGCTGTGACTGGCGAACCGCCTCCTTTCTAAGGGGGCGATCCGTGCGGCGTCACAGCGACGTCACTAAGCGGCCGCCCAATCAAAGTGGAGGGGCGGAGATGAGAGGGACGTAAAATCCCGCCCCACCTTCTTCCTTCCCCATTGCGGGCGGTGGCAGGTAAGGTGAGGTTCCTCGTTCATGCGGCGTCACACGAAGCGATGTGTGCTGCTGCAGGAACGACGAACTACATCGTACACGCTGCAGCAGCGATAATTGAGAAGGGACCCCCATGTGGACCAATGAGCGATTTTGAACGTTTTTCCGATGATTCGAAATCGCTCATAGGTGTCACACGCAATGACATCGCTAATGCGGCCGGATGTGCGTCACAAATTCCGTGACCCCAATGACATCGCATTAGCGATGTCGTAGCATGTAAAGCGGCCTTATGTTACAAAGTTTAATCTGCTCAATTTCTAGAGTAAGGTAATCTTCTCTGATGAGTCTAATTTTCAGCTTTGCCCAACACTTGGTCATCTAATGGTTAGACGGAGACCTGGAGAGGCGTACAAGCCACAGTGTTTTGCACCCGCTGTGAAATTTGGTGGAGGATCGGTGATGATCTGGGAATGCTTCAGCAACGCTGGAATTGGACAGATTAAACTTTGCGAAGGACGTATGAATCAAGCCGTATACAATGTTATCCTGGAAAAACAGTTGCTTCCTTCTGCTCAGGCAATGTTCCCCAACTCTGAGGACTGTTTTTTCCAGCAGGACAATGGGCCATGCCACACAACTAGGTCAATCAATGTGTGGATGAAGGACCACCACATCAAAACCCTGTCATGGCCAGCCCAATCTCCAGTCCTGAACCCCATTGAAAACCTCTGAGATGTAATCAAGAGGAAGATGGATAGTCACAAGCCATGAAACAAACAAGAATACATTTTTGCACCAGGAGTGGCATAAGGTCACCCAAAAGCAGTGTGAAAAACTGGTGGAAAGAAGCCAAGACACATAAAAGCTGTGAGTAAAAATCATGGTTATTCCACAAAATATTGATTTCTGAACTCTTCCTCAGCACCAAATTTGCATCTCCTGGCAGAAAAACGCACCCAAACGGCATCAAAACTGTTTTTGTGATTTTTTTTGCCTAGATATGGAGATTTGGTGCTGAAATTTATACACCATATCCTTGCAGCAAATCTGCATCACCTGGCAAAATTTCCCATCACTAACGCCTCAAAACCCCATTGTGTTTTGATGTGTTTTTTTTCCCCAGAAGGTACAGATTAACGGCAGGAATATGGTGTATAAATTTCTAGCACCAAATCTGCATCTATTGGGTTGGATTACGTCGGAACTGGGTGTGTAGGGTTTATAAAGGGGTGAAAGAACGTTTTTTTTGTATTGTATTTTTATGTTTGTGTTTATTTCTTTTCATTAGAGATTAGTAATCTAGGGCTTAGCGGCAGCTGTGGGCTGTCCTTAAGCCCTTATTACCTTGATTGCCACTGCATCAGGGCAATCAGGATGAGCCAGGTAAAGTTCCAGGATTGTCACATCTAATGGATGTGACAATTCTGGGCAGGTACAGGCTGCTATTTTTAGGCTGGGGGGGTCCAATAACCATGGGCCTCCCTAGCCTAAGAATACCAGCCCTGAGGGACTGCACGCTAATTTTTTAAAATTATTTATTTAAATAATTAAAAAATAAGCCCTAACGGGTTCCTTCCATTTTGAAACACAGCCAAGATTTGCACACAACTAGGGGCTGCAACTTGTAGCTAAATACTTTATCTGTGCTGGGTATCATAATATATGGGAACCCTACGCCAATTTATTTATTTATTTTTACACCATGATAAGGACACACACAGAGTGTGTGATTGCAAGCAGCCAGATATATGGTTGACGTGGTCTGACTGCAAGCAATCACAGACGCTGAGATTGCCGGTGGGCGGGGGAAGTAGTGCATATGCATGAGGATAATGAGCGGCCCTGGAAGTAGCGTTACAGCCGCACAGAAGAATGGTAAGTATAGTGTGCCTGCTCTAGTCCCCATAGATTTATATGGGGATCGGCGAGCTATACAAGATCTATTCTGGGCCCAAACCATTTTTTTTTAAAACCTGGTTGGACCCGCCAATTCCAGGTATCATCGGGTCCACCCAGACCGGCTGGCGGCTTGCTTGACCTGAGTGTGATGGCTCCATGTATTTTATGCTGCTGTAGCTCCAGTCAAGGGAGCTGCGGCCAATCTGGGCAGTACACTATGATCCTCGCACTTGTCATTCCGCTGTGTGACTGCTCTGTCATCAGGATATTGTCAGTGTTAAGCTATGTGCCCACTGGGAATGTGCACTGCGGATATATCCGCAGAACATTCCGCAGGAGCACCCAGAAAACCGCAGCACAACTTTGTCTGTTTACATGCTGCAGAATGCTGCGGTATTCTGCATTGAGGATACAGTACCATGGCTTCACTGCATCCTCAATGCAGAACAAGTACTGCAGTGATCGGTGAGTTCATACTTACCTCCATCACGCAGCACTTCAGTTTCCGGCCGTGTCTGTCTGCACTTTGCAGGAGAAGGTGGGCAGGCCTGCACTAGCTCTGGCTGTCACATGACCGGAGCTCGTGCAGGCCTCACCACCCCTGCTACCCGCTCCTGGCTCCACCGCACTCCTCTGCACCGGAGGAAGTGACTCCGGTGTCTTCTATCAAGGCAGGTAAGTATAGGATCGCGCGGAAAAATCCGCAGGAATAATTGACATGCTGCAGATTTTTCTGCAGGGAAATCCGCATTATTTCTGCTGCGGAAAAAAATTTAGCATGGGCACAGCACTCCCCAAATGCCATAGAAATTGCTGGGGACTCGCTGTACTGCGGATTTTTGAGAAATCCGCGGAATTTCCGTGAAAAAATCGAGGCAAATTTTGTGAATTTTCCGCAGCGTGGGCACATAACTTTAGGGTACGTGCACATTCAGCATTTGCAGCAGAACAATCTGCTTCAAATGCTGTAATGTTTCCAGGAAAAGCGCTGCGTAACATACAGTTTTTGACACATTTTTTCCTCACATATTTGGTTGGGTGAAAAATGCTGAAAGGAAAAAATGATTGACATGTGCATGAGCTTTTCAGAAATCACATATACTTTGTAGTCAAATGCTTCATTCGTGGAAAACACAAGCTGTCGAAACGGGGAACATAGCAAAACCAAAACTTGTGAAAAAGCCTTTATACTGATGGGCAACCAATTAGGCTAAATATTCATATCAATGTAATACAACATCATGCGGTGGGACAGGGGTAATGAAAAACTGACACCATTGTATATCTATTTTCAGAGCCATATTTTTTTTATATAAAACATGTAGGTTTAATCCTGGTACAAATCTGCTTTCAAATTGATCTGTATATCAAGTTACTTTTCAGTTTGCTCCATAGTCCTGTTTTTAAAACATGGAGGTCAGATGCAATTTCTAAGCTAAAACCTCCATTGGTGTATCTTTAATGTTATCCTCTTAGAGCATTCATTCCTACTTTCCTTGAGCAAACAAACACCCCAGGAGGTCCTTGTAATTTACAGCTGGCTGGTGTAAAGAAGGACCAGGTCCTCCAATAAAGAGATTTCCCAGCAGATCTACCATTGTGTCTGGAGCCAACAGCTGTATCATCGCTAAGCTGCCCATTCACATTAGATAGCGATTGTCTGCAGTGTGTAAAGCTGGGTTTACACACTGAGACTTTCTAGCAATCCAACCTGCGATCTCAACCTAGCCGGGATCGCTACAAAGTCTCTGGTGAGCTGTCAAACAGGCAGACCTGGCCAACGACCTAACAGCGATCCGGACCTGCAGAGCGACTAGCTGGTCGTTGGGGACGTGTCAAAAAAGCAGGTGAACTTCACCCGACTTCATTTAATGCCGCGCGGCTCTGTGTGCCGTGTAAATAAATAAATAATTAAAAAATCCGGCGTGCGGTACCCCCCTATTTTAATACCAGCCAGATAAAGCCATACGGCTGCAGGCTGGTATTCTCAGGATGGGGAGCCCCACGTTATGGGGAGCCCCCCAGCCTAACAATATCAGCCAGCAGACGCCCAGAATTGCCACATACATTAGATGCGACAGATCTGGGACTGTACCCGGCTCTTCCCGATTTGCCCTGGTGCGTTGGCAAATCGGGGTAATAAGGAGTTATTGGCAGCCCATAGCTGCCAATAAGTCCTACATTAATCATGTCAGGCGTCTCCCCGAGATACCTTCCATGATTAATCTGTAAATTACAGTAAATAAACACACACACCCGAAAAATCCTTTATTAGAAATAAAAAACACTAACAAATTCCCTCATTACCAATTTATTACCCACAACAAAGCCCTCCATGTCCGGCGTAATCCACGGTCCTCCAGCGTGGCATCCAGCTCTGCTGCATGCAGGTGACAGGAGCTGCAGAATACACCGCCGCTCCTGTCACCTCCACGCAGCTAATGAAGAGAGCCGTGTGATCGGTTGAGCTGTCACTGAGGTTACCTGGATCCAGCGGTGGATGCAGCGGTGGCCGGGGGTAACCTCAGTGACAGTTCAGCTGATCGCGCTACTCACCGCCGCTCCTGTCAGCTCCACAATGAAGTGAGTAGCGCGATCAGCTGAGCTGTCACTGAGGTTAATCGCGGCCACCGCTGGATCCAGTGGCGGCCACCGGGTAACCTCAGTGACAGCTCAGCTGATCGCGTTACTCACCTCATTTGCTGGTGATTTCCCCCCCTCTTTCATACTCACCGATCCCCGATCACCGGCGCTGCACGGCGTTCACACTGCTCCAGCGGCCTTTCCTTTTTTAAAAAAGCCGGCCGCTCATTAAACAATCTCGTATTCCCTGCTTTCCCCGCCCACCGGCAAATGTGATTGGTTGCAGTGAGACACGCCCACACGCTGAGTGACAGCTGTGTCACTGCACCCAATCACAGCAGCCGGTGGGCGTGTCTATACTGTGCAGTAAAATAAATAATTAAAAAATCCGGCGTGCGGTCCCCCCTATTTTAATACCAGCCAGATAAAGCCATACGGCTGAAGGCTGGTATTCTCAGGATGGGGAGCCCCACGTTATGGGGAGCCCCCCAGCCTAACAATATCAGCCAGCAGACGCCCAGAATTGCCGCATACATTAGATGCGACAGTTCTGGGACTGTACCCGGCTCTTCCCGATTTGCCCTGGTGCGTTGGCAAATCGGGATAATAAGGAGTTATTGGCAGCCCATAGCTGCCAATAAGTCCTAGATTAATCATGTCAGGCGTCTCCCCGAGAAACCTTCCATGATTAATCTGTAAGTGACAGTAAATAAACACACACCCGAAAAATCCTTTATTAGAAATTAAAAACACAAACACATTCCCTCATTACCAATTTATTACCCACAACAAAGCCCTCCATGTCCGGCTTAATCCACGGTCCTCCAGCGTCGCTTCCAGCTCTGCTGCATGAAGGTGACAGGAGCAGCAGAAGACACAACCGCTCCTGTCACCTCCACGCAGCTAATGAAGACAGCCGTGTGATCGGCTGAGCTGTCACTGAGGTTACCTGGATCCAGCGGTGGGCGCGGGTAACCTCAGTGACAGCTCGGCTGATCGCGCTACTCACCTCATTTGCTGCGTGGAGCTGACCGGAGCGGCGGTGAGTAGCGCGATCAGCTGAGCTGTCACTGAGGTTACCCGCGGCCACCGCTGCATCCACCGCTGGATCCAGGTAACCTCAGTGACAGCTCAGCCGATCACACGGCTCTCTTCATTAGCTGCGTGGAGGTGACAGGAGCGGCTGTGTCTTCTGCTGCTCCTGTCACCTTCATGCAGCAGAGCTGGATGCGACGCTGGAGGACCGTGGATTACGCTGGACAAGGAGGGCTTTGTTGTGGGTAATAAATTGGTGATGAGGGAATTTGTTAGTGTTTTTTATTTCTAATAAAGGATTTTTCGGGTGTGTGTTTTTTAACTGTAGTTTACAGATTAATCATGGAAGGTATCTCGGGGAGACGCCTGACATGATTAATCTAGGACTTATTGGCAGCTATGGGCTGCCAATAACTCCTTATTACCCCGATTTGCCAACGCACCAGGGCAAATCGGGAAGAGCCGGGTACAGTCCCAGAACTGTCGCATCTAATGTATGCGGCAATTCTGGGCGGCTGCTGGCTGATATTGTTAGGCTAGGGGGCTCCCCATAACGTGGAGCTCCCCATCCTGAGAATACCAGCCTGCAGCCGTATGGCTTTATCTGGCTGGTATTAAAATTGGGGGGACCGCACGCCGGATTTTTTAATTATTTATTTATTTATTTTACTGCACAGTATAGACACGCCCACCGGCTGCTGTGATTGGGTGCAGTAACACAGCTGTCACTCAGTGTGTGGGCGTGTCTCACTGCAACCAATCATATTTGCCGGTGGGTGGGGAAAAGCAGGGAATACGAGATTGTTTAATGAGCGGCCGGCTTTTTCAAAAAAGGAAAAGCCGCTGGAGCAGTGTGAATGCCGTGCAGCGCCGGTGATCGGGGATCGGTGAGTATGAGAGAGGGGGGGACACTTCAGTCACTCGGGGGATTAGCGGTCATCGGTGAATCCTTCACAGGTGACCGCTAATCAGGACGCTACACAGACAGAGCCGCGGAGTCGCTGTAAAGTCCCCTTTACACACTGAGACTTTCTAGCGATCATGCTGCACAGCGGGAAACAAAGGACCAAAGAATGGTCCTGAACAATTTGTAGCGATCACAACTTCACAGCAGGGGCCAGTTCGTTGATGTGTTTCACACACTGCAATGTCGCTGGGGAGGTCGCTGTAACGTCACAAAACCGGTGACGTTACAGCGATGTCGTTTGCGATGTTGCAGTGTGTAAAAGGCACTTAAGAACGAGCTTTTGGTCGATTTAGAAGACAAACATGGCTAAAGGGCACTTTACAAGCTGTGATATCGGTACCGATATCGCTAGCGAGTGTACCCGGCCCCGTCGGTTGTGCGTCACGGGAAATCGCTGCCCGTGGCGCACAACATTGCTAACACCTGTCACACGGATTTACCTTTCCTGCGATGTCGCTCTGGCCGGCGATCTGCCTCCTTTCTAAGGGGGCGGTTCGTGCGGCGTCACAGCGATTTCACACGGCAGCCGTCGAATACCAGAGAAGGGGCGGAGATGAGCGGCCGGAACTTGCCGCCCACCTTCTTCCTTCCTCATTGCCAGTGGACACAGGTAAGGAGATGTTCGTCGTTCCTGCGGTGTCACAAATAGCGATGTGTGCTGCCGCAGGAATGACGAACAACATCGTACCTGCAGCAGCAACGGTATTTGGAGAAGGAGCGATATGTCAACAAGCAACGATTTTTCACGTTTTTGCGCTCGTTGAACGTCGCTCCTTGGTGTCACATGCTGCGATGTCGCTAACGGCGCCAGATGTGCGTCACTAACGACATGACCCCGATGATATATTGTTAGCGATGTCACAGCGTGTAAAGCACCCTTAAGGCCGAGTGTCCACGGTGAGTTTTTGCCACGTATTTTGGCTGCATCAAAAATGCAGAATATTACAGTTCCAGCAAATTGGATAGGATTTATAGAAATCTCCTGCCTCTTGTGTTTGCTTTTTTACTCAATGTAATCTGACCTGCGGAGTGTTTCAAATTCGCAACATGTCAATTTTTCTTGCAGAGACACTGAGTCTTCTGTGTAGATTTTCCCCATAGATTTCCAATAGAGACAGAAAATACGCAGGTAAAATAAACCATAGGTCCAAAGTGTTCTGTGTTCAGTGGGAGTGTCCCGATTTGAAGGTTCAGTCCCGCTGTCCCGGCGTTCACTGCTCTTGGCCCAACTCTTCATCTTTTCAGTGCAGTGTATAAAGTAAACCCTCCTCTCATTTCCCCAAGGAAAGAACTCATAAACTCCTTGTCCTTAAGCAGCAGCTCTGCCTAGACTGAGAGCATAGAAGGATTTGGTAGTATTGCAGGCAGGGAAGCCATAGGCAGTATATACAGTGTGTCCACCCATATCCTGTCTACCGACATTAACTTGAGAACGGCGGCAGCTATAGGCGTTGAAGTGGTGTCTAGGTATAGTAAAGTAGCCATGCACTACACAATGAAACCACCTATTGCGCCACCTGGTGCAAAACTATGGAGTTAGCATTTTTATCTCGAAACGGAACGAGATAGACAAAAAAAGTGAAATAAAAAATTGTAGGGCATCATCAATTCAATACGAATTGACACCTTGCATACAGAAATGCTATTGTCGCGGGCGGGGAGGAGGGTGTCAGCACAGCGCTCACCCCCCTGCTCGGGTCTGGCGGCTGCTGCTCAGTGGTGGCTCGAGCTGTGGGCCGGATCCCGGGGGTTCTCGAGCGGCGCTCCTCGCCCGTGAGTGAAAGGGGATTGGGTGTTGGGATATTGTCTATTGTCCGTGACGCCACCCACGGTTGTGGTGATTTCACCACCGCTGCTCTTTATGGGGATCCCGGGAGTGATGGTGGGGGAGCAGCTAGTTGTTGTGTTGCCCCTCCGTGGGTAGGGGTTGGTGATCCCGGGGCCCGGTGACTGGGTGTGAGATGCAGGGCCTGGTGGGCGCATGGACGCGGGGGCAGCGCTGTGCCTTGCGGCACTGTGGTACTCACTCAGCCTGAGACGTTGACACAGTTTTACGGTAAACCACACGGCTGGAAAGACGGTTCCCACGGACGGCTGCACTTGCTTTCCCCAGAAGGTGACGGTGATGTCCCTTTTCCTGCACCTTTTGTTGTGGATGGTTTCGATGGGTCCCCACCGGTAACCCGCTCCCCGGCTTCAAGCTGGACCGGAGGAGCTCTACTCTTTGCCCGCAGGCGCTGGCCCTTAGAAACTGGTGCCCTGGTGGTGGCGGTGTCTCTACTGTAATGGTTGGGCTGTTGCCTTCAATCGGGACTTGGTTGTTGGGGGATCTACGTCCCCTTCACTGACGGATTTGGCAACTTATGGCGACTCCTAGCCTTGCCGGGGTCCGAGAGGCCCCTGCCCTGGTGCTGACTGTTCTTTGTACGCTGCTCCAGACCGCCGGGTCACCACCCGTCCGCGGTCCTTCCAGGAACTCCCGAACAGTCACCCCTCCAGACAGTCACCGTCGTCTGCTGACCTTGCTGTCATTTAGCCCGGGGTACACACCCGGACTCACTTCAGGCTTTTCAAACTGTCCCTTTTGCACCTTGCTTCAGCTTCTCTCTTAAGCTCCTCTACCACTTCACTTTACTTCCTTTCACTTTCACCTCCTCACTCTATCTGCCTGGTTTTCCCGCCTCGAGGGCTGTGAACTCCTCGGTGGGCGGAGCCAACCACCTGGCCCACCCCCTGGTATGAACACCAGCTCCTGGAGGAAGGCAACAAGGATTTTGGGTTAGCTGATGTGCCTAACTGGGGTGTAGGCTGTGATGGTGCAATGACCTGTGACCCCTGGCTTGCCCAGGGCGTCACACTATGATATGAAACCCATGACCCCCCCCAAAACATTGAATGCTGGTCATTCATATGGCACTCATTTAACTTTGATGCTCAAAGTGGCCACCGTCAGCTGCAATGCACATCTGGACTCTGGACAGCATACTGTATCTTGCTGCACGTTGTGCAATATGGTAGATGACATACAAAAAACACCAAAAACCTGAGCTGAAACAAAGTTCAGTAAACATGCAACATTAAGCATGTGAATTGCAGCCTTAAGACTAGAAAAAAAAAAAACAGAGAAAAATTGCATGTAAAATACCCTGACTATAAATAAATAAATTGCAAGTGCTTAATAACTCAGTCTCAGTATTAGGAGGGCTGCGCCCCAACTTGCAACAAAGCAATCTTATCTTGCTTTGTTGCAAGTTGGGGGCGCAGCCCTCCTAATACTGAGACTGAACAACTAATTGCGTCTCACTTCGCTGTGTATTTAATCTGCCACCATACATATTGGAGTTTGACATGACACAAGTCAGGTATTGATAATGTTTTTAACTTCAGGAGGTTAGGGACTGTCTCAGATGGGTACACCTTGACGAGGTGAGACAGCTTTTTACCTTTTTGCAAAAATGTATACACTAAGTACCCTGTTATTAAGCACTTGCAATTTATTTATTTATAGTCAGGGTATTTTACATGCAATTTTTCTCTTTGTTTTTTGTTTTTTATGGTAGGTGACACGTTTGCACAAGCATCTGTAATACGTCGTCGTAGGTCATACAATGTTGGTGGAGGAGTCGCATACACCGGCTGTTTGATGTGACCTCACAGAAAGAAGTCCAATGGGGTCAGGTCAGGTGAGCGTGGAGGCCACTCCACACAGCCACCATACCCAATGACTTGTAGGAAGGTCTCCATGAGGTATCGCTTCACGTCCGCAGCCTTGTGAGTTTTACACATTCTAATCATAGCATTTCTGTATGCAAGGTGTCGATTCGTATTGAATTGATGATGCCCTACAACTTTGTAATTCCCTTTTTTTCTCTACTGCGTTCCGTTTTCAAGATAAAAATGCTAACTCCGTTGTTTTCCACCGGGTGGCGCTATAGGTGGTTTCATTGTGTAGTGCATGGCTTCTTTACTATACCTAGACACCACTTCCATGCCTATAGCTTCCGCCGTTCTCACGTTAATGGCGGTGGACAGGATATGGGTGGACACACTACATATATATTATATATCTATTAGTCACTAGACAAGACCTACAGTCATATGAAAAAGTTTGGGCACCCCTATTAATGTTAATCTTTTTTCTTTATAACAATTTGGGTTTTTGCAACAGCTATTTCTGTTTCATATATCTAATAACTGATGGACTGAGTAATATTTCTGGATTGAAATGAGGTTTATTGTACTAACAGAAAATGTGCAATCCGCATTTAAACAAAATTTGACCGGTGCAAAAGTATGGGCACCCTTATCAATTTCTTGATTTGAACACTCCTAACTACTTTTTACTGACTTACTGAAGCACTAAATTGGTTTTGTAACCTCATTGAGCTTTGAACGTCATAGGCAGGTGTATCCAATCATGAGAAAAGGTATTTAAGGTGGCCACTTGCAAGTTGTTCTCCTATTTGAATCTCCTATGAAGAGTGGCATCATGGGCTCCTCAAAACAACTCTCAAATGATCTGAAAACAAAGATTATTCAACATAGTTGTTCAGGGGAAGGTACAAAAAGTTGTCTCACAGATTTAAACTGTCAGTTTCCACTGTGAGGAACATAGTAAGGAAATGGAAGAACACAGGTACAGTTCTTGTTAAGCCCAGAAGTGGCAGGCCAAGAAAAATATCAGAAAGGCAGAGAAGAAGAATGGTGAGAACAGTCAAGGACAATCCACAGACCACCTCCAAAGACCTGCAGCTTCATCTTGCTGCAGATGGTGTCAATGTGCATCGGTCAACAATACAGGGCATGTTGCACAAGGAGAAGCTGTATGGGAGAATGATGCGAAAGAAGCCGTTTCTGCAAGCACGCCACAAACAGAGTCGCCTGAGGTATGCAAAAGCACATTTGGACAAGCCAGTTACATTTTGGAAGAAGGTCCTGTAGACTGATGAAGCAAAGATTGAGTTGTTTGGTCATACAAAAAGGCGTTATGCATGGAGGCAAAACAACACGGCATTCCAAGAAAAGCACTTGTTACCCACAGTAAAATTTGGTGGAGGTTCCATCATGCTTTGGGGGTGTGTGGCCAATGCCGGCACCGGGAATCTTGTTAAAGTTGAGGGTCGCATGGATTCAACTCAGTATCAGCAGATTCTTGACAATAATGTGCAAGAATCAGTGACGAAGTTGAAGTTACGCAGGGGATGGATATTTCAGCAAGACAATGATCCAAAACACCACTCCAAATCTACTCAGGCATTCATGCAGAAGAACAATTACAATGTTCTGGAATGGCCATCCCAGTCCCCAGACCTGAATATCATTGAACATCTGTGGGATGATGTGAAGCGGGCGGTCCATGCTCGGCGACCATCAAACTTAACTGAACTGGAATTGTTTTGTAAACAGGAATGGTCAAATCTACCTTTATCCAGGATCCAGGAACTCATTAACAGCTACAGAAAGCGACTAGAGGCTGTTATTTTTGCAAAAGGAGGATCTACAAAATATTAATGTCACTTTTATGTTGAGGTGCCCATACTTTTGCACCGGTCAAATTTTGTTTAAATGCGGATTGCACATTTTCTGTTAGTACAATAAACCTCATTTCAATCCAGAAATATTACTCAGTCCATCAGTTATTAGATATATGAAACTGAAATAGCTGCTGCAAAAACCCAAATTGTTATAAAGAAAAAAGGTTAACATTAATAGGGGTGCCCAAACTTTTTCATATGACTGTATGTAAACCATATAATGGATAACCACCCATATATATCTAAGTCTCAAAGAAAAAATGTGGCATTAATCCAATGTAGTGCTAAAAATGATTCATTTTATTTTTATTCCAAAACACATTTAAAAACATTATTAAAAAATCAAGCAAGCAGTTCACATTATGGGAGGACGCAAGTAGGGCAGAACATAAGTATAATAATTCACATGCAGCTTGGTAACCCAGAACAGGATGATATATAGGGATAATTCTGTATGTGAGGCTAGCGCCACACATCCGTGCTGCCGGCACGTGTTTGTCATTTTTTACACGTACCGGCGGCACGGAGACACTTTAACCAATGCTACCCTATTGTAGCAGGCACACACACGTAAAACCACACGGAACGTGTGTCCGTGTGCGTTTGTACGTGTGTGCTTTTTTGAAAGCGCTGACATGTCAGTGTTTTCTCCCGCAGCACGGGTGTCACACGGCCCGCACCCGTACCACACGGGTGTAGTGTGGATGCGGTCCCGTGTGACACGCACCGGAGAAACCACACATGTCAGTGAAAAATAAAAAAACATTAACTCACCTTCTCCAGCCCTCCTGTCTCTGCCGCTGCTGCCTCTTGCTGCCGACCGCCGCTCATTATTCTCATTGAATATTCACTTCACTGCCTGGCAGCAGCAGCAGCGGGGAGACGGGAGGGCTGGAGACCGAGGATCAGCACCATGGACAGCAGCGCGGACATCAGGAAGGACCAGGTGAGTATAATAATTACCGGTTCTACGTGTGCTATCGCGGATAGCACACGTAGAACACACGTGTCCCGCACGTACCAGAGACACGTACTTACTTGCACGCAACACGCAGGGAAAATACGTGTCTCTCGGCACGTGCGTGAATTTCACGTGAGTGTGGCAGAAGCCTAAGGGTGGAAACACATATATGCGAGTAAAATCGGTCCGACTGGGCTGGAAAAAACTCGGCTGATTTTAGTTCACGTTAGGTGCGAGTGCAACGCAAGTGCGATGCTATTTCTGAGATTTTACTAGCGTGTGTAATGCGTGTGTAATGCGTGTGTAATGCGTATTTTTTACTATGTCATCTGCCATTCAGCGCTGCTACATGGCCGCTGACAGCAGACACAGACAGCCATGTAGCAGAGCTGAATGGCAGATGACAGCAGACACAGACAGAGCCGCACAATCAGAATGAACTCGGGTGAACTTCACCCGACTTCATTGTCATGCTGCGGCTCTGTCTGTGCCGCGTCCTGATTAGCGGTCACCAGTGAAGGGTTCACCGGTGACCACTAATCCCCCGAGTGACTGAAGTTTCCCCCCCTCTCTCATACTCACCGATCCCCGATCTCCAGCGCGGCGCTGCACGGCTTTCTCACTGCTGCGGCGGCTTTTACTATTTTGAAAAAGCCGGCCGCCCATTAAACAATCTCGTATTCCCTGCTTTTCCCGCCCACCGGCGCCTGTGATTGGTTGCAGTGAGACACGCCCCCACGCTGAGTGACATGTGTCACACTGCACCCAATCATAGCAGCCGGTGGGCGGGTCTATACTGTGCAGTGAAATAAATAAATAAATAATTTAAAAAAATGGCGTGCGGTCCCCCCCAATTTTAATACCAGCCAGATAAAGCCATACGGCTGAAGGCTGGTATTCTCAGGATGGGGAGCTCCACGTTATGGGGAGCCCCCCAGCCTAACAATATCAGTCAGCAGCCGCCCAGAATTGCCGCATACATTATATGCGACAGTTCTGGGGCTGTACCCGGCTCTTCCCGATTTACCCTGGTGCTTTGGCAAATCGGGGTAATAAGGAGTTAATGGCAGCCCATAGCTGCCAATAAGTCCTAGATTAATCATGTCAGGCGTCTATGAGACACCTTCCATGATTAATCTGTAAGTGACAGTAAATAAACACACACACACCTGAAAAAATCCTTTATTAGAAATAAAAACCACAAACACATTCCCTCATTACCAATTTAATAATCCCCAAAAGCCCTCCATGTCCGGCGTACTCCACGGACCTCCAGCGTCGCGTCCAGCATGAAGGTGACAGGAGCTGCAGAAGACACCGCCGCTCCGGTCACCTCCAAGCAGCAACTGAGGTGAGTATCGCGATCAGCTGAGCTGTCACTGAGGTTAATCGCGGTCACTGTTGGAGGATCCAGCAGTGGCCGCGATTAACCTCAGTGACAGCTCAGCTGATCGCGCTACTCACCTCAGTTGCTGCTTGGAGGTGACCGGAGCGGCGGTGTCTTCTGCAGCTCCTGTCACCTTCATGCTGGACGCGACGCTGGAGGTCCGTGGAGTACGCCGGACATGGAGGGCTTTTGGGGATTATTAAATTGGTAATGAGGGAATGTGTTTGTGGTTTTTATTTCTAAGAAAGGATTTTTTCAGGTGTGTGTGTGTTTATTTACTGTCACTTACAGATTAATCATGGAAGGTGTCTCATAGACGCCTGACATGATTAATCTAGGACTTATTGGCAGCTATGGGCTGCCAATAACTCCTTATTACCCCGATTTGCCAAAGCACCAGGGTAAATCGGGAAGAGCCGGGTACAGCCCCAGAACTGTCGCATATAATGTATGCGGCAATTCTGGGCGGCTGCTGACTGATATTGTTAGGCTGGGGGGCTCCCCATAACGTGGAGCTCCCCATCCTGAGAATACCAGCCTTCAGCCGTATGGCTTTATCTGGCTGGTATTAAAATTGGGGGGGACCGCACGCCATTTTTTTTAATTATTTATTTATTTATTTCACTGCACAGTATAGACCCGCCCACCGGCTGCTGTGATTGGGTGCAGTGTGACACCTGTCACTCACCGTGGGGGCGTGTCTCACTGCAACCAATCATAGGCGCCTGTGGGCGGGTAAAGCAGGGAATACGAGATTGTTTAATGGGCGGCCGGCTTTTTCAAAATAGTAAAAGCCGCCGCAGCAGTGAGAAAGCCGTGCAGCGCCGCGCTGGAGATCGGGGATCGGTGAGTATGAGAGAGGAGGGGAAAATGACTGACAGACTGTGGGAGAGGGACAGAGATAGTGACGGACCGACAGAGAGAGAACAGAGACCGAGAGGGAGAGACCGACTGACAGAGAATAGTGATTGACAGACATTGGGAGACATCGCTGGTTTCCAGTGTTTTAGGAAACATGCGAGAAATGTATTTAGAAAATCGGATGTCACTAGGATGGTGTGAGTGCCGTTCCGTGACATCCGATTTTTTACACGCTCCCATAGACTTGCATTGGAGAAACTCGCAGTAGAAACTCGCAAAAAAGCAGCATGCTGCGATTTTTTTCTCAGTCCGATTTGGACTGAGAAAAAAATCGCAGATGAGAGCTGAATCATTCACTAACATGTGTCCGATTCCAATGCGAGATTTTCTCACATTGCTCTACTGCGAGAAACTCGCAAGTGAGAAGCCGGCCTAACCCAATAGATAGGTGATCTGAATGAAGGAACTTGCAATGCAGATAGTAATCAGTTAATCAAACTCATCTAGAGAATAGTCTGCACTGCAGTATTATTCAATCCCAATAGCAGTTACTCCCTTTAACGTTAATGTGCCGGTTTACACAGTAAACATTAAGATTATTAATAAATATGCAAGTGAATACTAACCAGTAATTACTGTTGGCCCGTGCGACCCCCAATCGTCCGATGCGGTTTCACCTCTTCATCAGGGAACGTATGATATAATCCTGGTACAAATCTGCTTTCAAATTGATCTGTATATCGTTACTTTTCAGTTTGCTCCATAGTCCTGTTTTTAAAACATGGAGGTCAGATGCAATTTCTAAGCTAAAACCTCCATTGGTGTATCTTTAATATTATCCTCTTAGAGCATTCATTCCTACTATCATGAGCAAACAAACACCCCAGGAGGTCCTTGTAATTTACAGCTGGCCGGTGTAAAGAAGGAGCAGGTCCTCCAATAAAGAGATTTCCCAGCAGATCTACCATTGTGTCCTGAGCCAACAGCTGTATCATCGCTAAGCTGCCCATTCACATTAGATAGCGATTGTCTGCAGTGTGTAAGAACGAGCTTTTTGTGGATTTAGAAGACAAACATGGCCAAAGGGTACTTTACACGCTGTGATATCGGTACCGATATCACTAGCGAGTGTACCCGCCCCCGTCGGTTGTGCGTCACGGGCAAATTGCTGCCCGTGGCACACAACATCGCTAACACCTGTCACACAGACTTACCTTCCCTGCAACGTCGCTCTGGCCGGCGATCCGCCTCCTTTCTAAGGGGGCGGTTTGTGCAGCGTCACAGCGACGTCACACGGCAGCCGTCTAATAGCAGAGGAGGGCGGAGATGAGCGGCAGGAACATGCCGCCCACCTCCTTCCTTCCTCATTGCCGGTGGATGCAGGTAAGGAGATGTTCGTCGTTCCTGTGGTGTCACACACAGCGATGTATGCTACCGCAGGAACGACGAACAACATCATATCTGCAGCAGCAACGGTATTTGGAAAAGGAGTGACGTGTCAACGAGCAACGATTTTTCATGTTTTTGCACTCGTTGAACGTCTCTCCTTGGTGTCACATGCTGCGATGTCGCTAACGGCGCCGGATGTGCGTCACTAACGACGTGACCCCGACGATATATCGTTAGCGATGTCGCAGTGTGTAAAGAACCCTTAAGGCCGAGTGTACACGATGAGTTTTTGCCACGTATTTTGGCTACATCAAAAATGCAGAATATTACAGTTCCAGCAAATTGGATAGGATTTATAGAAATCTCCTGCCCCTTGTGTTTGCTTTTTTACTCAATGTAATCTGACCTGCGGAGTGTTTCAAATTTGCAATATGTCAATTTTTCTTGCAGAGACACTGAGTCTTCTGTGTAGATTTTCCCCATAGATTTCCAATAGAGACAGAAAATACGCAGGTAAAAAAAAAAACATAGGTCCAAAGTGTTCTGTGTTCAGTGGGACTGTCCCGATTTGAAGGTTCAGTCCCGCTGTCCCGGTGTTCACTGCTCTTGGCCCAACTCTTCATCTTTTCAGTGCAGTGTATAAAGTAAACCCTCCTCTCATTTCCACAAGGAAAGAACTCATAAATTCCTTGTCCTTAAGCAGCAGCTCTACCATTGAGTCACTGCCTAGACTGAGAGCATAGAAGGATTTGGTAGTATTGCAGGCACGGAAGCCATAGGCAGTATATACAGTGTGTCCACCCATATCCTGTCCACCGCCATTAACTTGAGAACGGCGGCAGCTATAGGTGTTGAAGTGCTGTCTAGGTGTAAAGCAGCCATGCACTACACAATGAAACCACCTATTGCGCCACCTGGTGGAAAACTATGGAGTTAGCATTTTATCTCGAAAACGGAACGAGATAGCAAAAAGTGAATTAAAAAATTGTAGGGCATCATCAATTCATTACGAATTGACACCTTGCATACAGAAATGCTATGATATGAAACCCATGACCCCCCCCCCAAAACATTGAATGCTGGTCATGCATATGGCGCTCATTTAACTTTGATGCTCAAAGTGGCCCCCGTCAGCTGCAATGCACATCTGGACTCTGGACAGCATACTGTATCTTGCTGCATGTTGTGCAATATGGCAGGTGACACGTTTGCACAAGCATCTGTGATACGTCGTCGTAGGTCCTGCAATGTTGGTGGAGGGGTCGCATACACCGGCTGTTTGATGTGACCTCACAGAAAGAAGTCCAATGGGGTCAGGGCAAGTGAGCGTGGAGGCCACTCCATGCAGCCACCGTACCCAATGACTTGTAGGAAGGTCTCCATGAGGTATCGCTTCACTTCCGCACCTTGTGAGCTTTACACGCTCTAATCATCATATTTCAGTATGCAAGGTGTCGATTCATATTGAATTGATGATGCCCTACAACTTTGTAATTCACTTTTTTTCTCTATCTCGTTCCGTTTTAGAGATAAAAATGCTAATTCCGTTGTTTTCCACTGGGTGGCGCTATAGGTGGTTTCATTGCGTAGCGCATGGCTACTTTACTATACCTAGACATCACTTCTATGCCTATAGCTGCCGCCATTCTCAAGTTAATGGCGGTGGACAGGATATGGGTGGACACACTACATACATATATATAGGTCTGTTTTTTTCTCACTCATGAAAAAAATGGACAGCTGAATTAGACATCATCATGGCTTGCTGAGCATGGAGCTGAGTAAGTATGTGAACAAGCGCCCTGACATTCATCTGGATGGCCACGTGCACACATTGAGTATTAAGTGAGCTTTTTCCTCAGTATTTGTAGCCAAAACAAGGAGTAGGTAAAATATACAGCAGTGGTGCCCGTGTTTCTATTATACTTTTCCTCTGATTGTTCCACTCCTGGTTTTGACTACAAATACTGAGGTAAAAAACTCGCCAAATACTCAGTGTGCACAAGGCCTAACACATATTTTATTCACAAGAGAACACAGAACACAGATCAGAAGGTCATTGTTAAACTGTCCATTTAATAAAAAAAATTGCTTAAAAATTGATGTGAGGAATAGTGATGAGCGAACCTGCAGATATCCGGGATTGTCAGCTCTAAAAATGGTTTGGGTCTGGAATTAATTGAATTACCCCACCTGTGACCAGAGGTAAACTGACCTCACTTGACCTCATTGAACTCAGTGACCTTACCACAGGTGAGGTCACTGAGTTCACAGACCTGTACCTCATAGCATAAAACTGCAGGATTTTTTGCCAAGAGATGCAGATTTGGTACTGAAATTTATACACCTTATTCCTGCACCCAATCTACACCTCCTGGCAAAAAATTGCGTCAAAACCACATCATAATGCATGTGGTCTGTGTATGGATTGTGTGGATTTTGTCAGACCTGCAGTGGTGTGTTTGGGGTTATTAAAGGAATGAAAGAGGGTGGGGTTTTTTTGTATTTTTTTCAAATAATAGATTTTTTCAATGTTTGTGTTTATTTCTTTTCACTTACAGATTAGTAATGGGAGCCGTCTCATAAACACCTCCCATTACTAATCTAGGGCTTAGTGGAAACTGTGAGCTCTTATTAACCTCTAACATTACCCTGATTGCCAATGCACCAGGGCAATTGGGATGAGCCGAGTAAAGAGCTGGAATTGTCACATCTAATGAATGCGATAATTCTGGGAGGCTGCAGGCTGCTATTTTTGGGCTGGAGGCCCAATAACCATATACCTTCCCAGCCTAAGAATAGCAGCTCCCAGCTGTTGGTTTTATCATGGCTAGGTATCAAAATTGGGGGGGACCACACATTTTTTTTTAAATTAGTCGTCATGTCCTATGGATTTAGGATTAGAGGGACCGTCCAGCTTGTTATCAGCGCACAGTTCCTGCATCTCTGATGGTTTTTTTTCCACATTAGAGCCTGTGGCAGGGGCAGATTACCCATTATGAAAGACATGAGCATTATATAGAAGTTACAGAACAACATTTGCTCTATACAGACAATGTCTATTTCAGTGAAGGCATTGAATATTTCAGGAAGACAATGCTAATCCACATACTGCATCCATCACAAAAGCATGGCTTCTCAGAAGAAGACTTCAGGCGATGAACTGTCCACCTGCGGTCCAGATCTTTCACCAATAAAAACATTTGACACATTATGGAACGAAAAATCAGGGAAAAACTTCAGCAATCTATCTCCTCATTTCCAGATGTTCACAGAATGTGTAACTTGAGAGGGGATACTACATAATAGTAGACATGCCCAGGCAGAAACTTTTTGAAATCAGTTTCTGCCATCAATTTCTAATTTTTCAAATGAAATGTAGAAATATCCACTTTCAACTTCTAATCTCTGTTCTATGTTTTGTCATGAATACATTATGGATAAGAGCTTTCGGAATCATTGCATTGTTATTTTCTTTACACTTTACAGCATCCCAACAGTTTGGGAAATGGTTTTGTAAATATTTGTACTGTATACATGTTTTATATGGGTATAATCTAACCTAAAGGGGGCTTTACACGCAGCGATATCGCTGGTGAAAGCACCCGCCCCCGTCGTTTGTGCGTCACGAGCAAATCGCTGCCCGTGGTGCACAAAATCATTAGGAGCAGTCACATGGACTTACCTGCCTAGCGACGTCGCTATTGCCAGCAAACCGTCTCCTTTCTAAGGGAGCGGTTCGTGCGGCGTCACAGCGGTGTTATTAAGCGGCCGCCCAATAGAAGCAGAGGGGCGGAGATGAGCGACCGTAACATCCCACCCACCTCCTTCCTTCCGCATTGCCGGTGACCGCAGGTAAGCTGTAGTTCGTCATTCCCGAGGTGTCACACGTAGCGATGTGTTCTGCCTCGGGAACAACGAACAACCTCCGTCCTGCAACAATCAACGATTTTTAGAAAATGAACAACGTGTCAACGATCAACAATAAGGTGAGCATTTTTGATCGTTAATGGCCGTTCGTTGGTGTCACACGCAACGACGTCGCTAACGATGCCGGATGTGCGTCACAGAATCAGTAACCCCGGCGATATATCGTTAGATACGTCTTTGCGTGTAACGGGGCCTTTATTCTCATTCTTGGACCAGGCATCATATTTCTGTTTTCATTACTGCAATGCATCTTTTTTTGCGGATATTAGGAGATCCTTAATTTTAAGGTTCGGATCTAAAAATGAGAGACTGGAAAATAAACAAATTTGATCATTATTTCATTCTTGAAGATTGAAGTGTTTACTTGTGGCAAATCCGTTTACTTTAGTGTAACTTTCCACTGTGTTTACAGATGTTTCCGTGGAGTGTCTATGAAGATGCTGCATTGTCTAGAAGAGTGGGAAGATGCATCTACAAACATCGGGGTATGCTCTTGTAGGCGTCCGCGTCTTATCTAAGAGCGGACAGCCTCCATGAAGCAAGGGGTTAATTGGCTTTCTTAAGCTATCTAATTCCGTCCCATTGTCACACTGAAGGCCACCATGTTTTAAATAGATACTATTGTCCCAACTAAAACCCATAAAATTGTCACTAGAGACAGATTTAACTGCCTCCAATTGAAATAGGGTGGATTTGTTTTGTCCTGGCCTTTTTAATGCTCAACAAAAACCTTTTCAAGTTGGGAGACAATGGGAGATTTAAGGAAAGACTTCCCTGGGTGGACCTTCCAAAGATGGTCTCTTCCATATGTGATACAAGGTGGTCAGCAGCTGAATTTCTCATCCCAGGTGACAGCTACAGGGTTACAGCCTGGCAGTAGAGTTAGAAAACCGGGGAGGATGCCACCTCTCTAACCCTATCTCGTCAGTCGCCCCCCTTGTGTGACCTTCTCATTTAAATGCACGCCTCTTACATTTCGGCCTTTACATTGACAATTTGTCCTATTCACACTTCACTAAGCATCCTCCTAAGATACACTGCTTCACCTCCCACGTACAAGCCTTGTATTACACGGCTGACATGTCTTTTTATGGGCCTGGGAGACAGTTATACGAGCGCAATAAATTCCCTCATACTGTGATATAAACTAACAAATGCTACGTGCCACAATACATTATTTGTTTTACAGCCCAGACACTACATTTGAGGGGCTCCATTGCTGACCACTTCTCCCGATCTATGAGAAGAATATGCTACTGGAGAAACCTATAACTGAGGTGGACATGGTGGAAAGGCCATCGTAATAGTTCTGAAAATTTGGAATGATGGGCTGAATGACTTCGCAACACCAATTAAATGGTTCATTGATTTTTTTTTTCCCACTTCATTAAAGTTTAAATTTGGGCAGCACGGAGGCTCAGTGGTTAGCACTGCAGTGTTGAGGTCCTGGGTTCAAATCCCACCAAGGACAACATCTACAAGGAGTTTGTATGTTCTCCCCGTGTTTGCGTGGGTTTCCTCCGGATTCTCCGGTTTCCTCCCACACTCCAAAGACATACAGCTAGGGAATGTAGATTGTGAGCCCCAATGGGGACAGTGTTGCTGATGTATGTAAAGCTCTACGGAATTAATGGTGCTATATAAAAGAATAAATATGATATATTATCATTATTTCATTCTCATGTAAAGTTATACTATGGCACAGCAATGGACTCATAGAAAGCCTGTTTGCCACCAATATAGTGCACCATACAGCTTATAATTCTGTGTTATTCTTCCATAAAAATATCGGACGAGAATATGTTAATGAGGCATAAAACTCAACTCTTAAGAAACTTTAAAAACTGTTTTATAAAAAAAAACACCAAGCATTATCTCTGCAAGAAATCTTCATCCCCAGGAGCTATATTCACTTTCTCCGGCTCCAGGGGCAGACATATCATTGGTGCAATCTGTCCATAGGGACCATATATTGTTCTTGCACTAGGGCCCTTTTCTGTCTGGGTTCCCCCAGGGAGGTGGCTATTTTTATTTGTAAAGCAGGTGGAATTGTGCATTTTGATGAGCTCTTGTACTGGCAAAGGGCCCGTATATTGTTCTTGCACAGGGGCCTTTTTCTGTATTTGCCCGCCAGCGCCCAGCTCCCTTATCGAGTATCCTCTTCTGTTCCTGGTGTGTAGAGTTGGCTGCCGTCAACAACTGAGATCCATGGCTCTGCCTGAATTGGCAGCATCGCGCTACTGATACTGGTTGTTTGCAGCGCCGTTGATGTGACGCCAGCACCACAGCCAATGACAGACATGGGAAGCAGTGGCGCGGAAACTCGGCACTGGACCCAGAGATACTGAGTATAGCCTAGTTTGTTTATTATGACAAACTACACTGGGGCATAAAGATTTCCTGGAAAACATTCCCCGAGAAAAAAAAATATAGAATGACATTTTGTACTCCAGTCTTGATCTAGGGTGCACTGGAGATCAATGTGCCAAATTTCGTAAGAAGTGTAGAACCTTCAATGAATTTGGTGCACCTTTCAGCATCAAGGAGTGCAGAACATTTGTGCCGCTAATGCTGTGGCATAAGTTACGATAAATTTGTAGGGCTGAACTCAGGCACGCTCTCGCCGCTAAACTCTGCCCACTTGTCAAGTAGTTGGCCAACCTGGTAAAAAAAATCAAAAAGTTTGTGCAACAGTACATACAATAGATCTCTGATGCAGAACTGTTTGGTGAATCTGCCACAAAGTGTTTAGAGATGCAACAGACATCATAGAACTATTACTATAAGATAGGTTTTCACAGGTCACATTACCGGAATTCTTCTAATACCTCGTTATACATATGGTAGATGTCAGTTGACAGATGCAAATACTCCTCCTAGGAGGCAATTGTGCAAAAATAAAAATCGTAAATATTTCTTAACTTAAAAAATTGCTTTTTTGTTGTTTTTTGACAACTTGCAGTCCTTGTTCGTTATATAATACCAAAAACCTAACAGAGCAATCTAAATCACAGCCTTATAGCCGTCATGGATCCTGTAGAAACCAAACCCATGACACCAATGTGAACAGAACATTTATTCCGCATTTTGCCATTATAATTGCTTTCCTGCTACTCACCTGCACATTTTTTTTTATACAAGTTTTTTTCAGTAATATTAGAATCATAGAATGGTAGAGTTGGAAGGAACCTCAAGGGCCATCGGGTTCAACCCCCTGCGAGTGCAGGCTTTCCTAAATCATCCCAGCTATATGTTCATCCAGTTTCCGCTTGAAGATTTCCATTGATGGAGAGCTCACCACCTCCTGTGGTCGCCTGTTCCACTCTGACTGCCCTCACTACCTCCTGTGGTCGCCTGTTCCATTCCCTGACTGCCCTCACTACCTCCTGTGGTCGCCTGTTCCACTCTCGGACTGCCCTCACTACCTCCTGTGGTCGCCTGTTCCACTCCCTGACTGCCCTCACTACCTCCTGTGGTCACCTGTTCCACTCCCTGACTGCCCTCACTACCTCCTGTGGTCGCCTGTTCCACTCTCGGACTGCCCTCACTACCTCCTGTGGTCACCTGTTCCACTCTCTGACTTCCCTCTCTTCCTCCCATGGTCACCTGTTCCACTCTCTGACTGCCCTCTCTTCCTCCCATGGTCACCTGTTCCATTCTGACTGCCCTCACTACCTTCCATGGTAGCTTGTTTCACTCTCGATTCCCCTCACCACCTCCCGTGGTTGCCTGTTCCACTCTCTGACTGCCCTCACTACCTCCTGTGGTCGCCTGTTCCACTCCCTGACTGCCCTCACCACCTCCCGTGGTTGCCTGTTCCACTCTCTGACTGCCCTCACTACCTCCTGTGGTCGCCTGTTCCACTCTCTGACTGCCCTTACTACCTCCCATGGTTGCCTGTTCCACTCTCTGACTGCCCTCACTACCTCCTGTGGTCGCCTGTTCCTCTCTCTGACTGCCCTTACTACCTCCCATGGTTGCCTGTTCCACTCTCTGACTGCCCTCACTGTCAGAAAGTTTTTCCTAATGTCTAATCTGAATCTCCTTCCTTTAAGTTTCATCCCATTGCTGCTTGTACTTCCTTGTGCTAATGAGAATAGGGTGGTTCCCTCTGCACTGTGACTACCTTTCAGATATTCGTAGACCGCTATTAAGTCTCCTCTCAGCCTCCTCTTTTTCAAACTAAACATCCCTAGTTCTTTTAGTTGTTCTTCATATGACATGGTTTACAGACCTTCTACCATCTTGGTGGCTCTTCTCTAAAAATGCTCCAATATATCAATGTCCCTGCCGATAGCTTAAGTATGTGTATTATCTACAATTCTCCAGTATCTTAACATGCATCATCCTATACTCAGCCTGATCATGTAGAAAGATTGAACAGGGCATTGCCACATTATTACACTATTTGCAACGAGTTTTGTGTCTTTTCAGAAAGTAAAAAAATATTTTTTTTTCTGCATCAATTGGAACTGATCGGTTTTCTGAGCATATGTCAGCAAACAACCTGGATGTCAGAAGCAAACAATGGGATTTCCAATGACCATATAGAGAGTGTCGTATGGGAAAACTGCATGAAAAAAGTGACAGTAACCACCGAGCACCACACACCAAATGCAAGCTTATGCTGATCCTTCTCTAATTCTAAATTGGAGATTTATTGCGTCCTTATTTTTTTTACACATAGAGGAATTAATTTTTTTTTGTTTAGAAGACTTAATAAGCATCTATACATCAGTACATACGTTAGTCACTAATTCATGTAGGCACATTTTCAATGATAGTGTACGAGTGATATGAGAACGAATAATCATCCACAGTGATGGATCTTTTTACTTTCTTGAAAGGTCGTTTGTTGTGTGTGTCGTCCTGAAAACATTGACTACCCTAAATTGTGACATGCTTTGCTTACTGCTTATATTGCAATACATAAAATATGTACAGAATAATATAAATGTGTGTGTAACTTCTAAATATTATTTCAGTTATACATGGGGCATGCACTCCCCTATATACCGTGAATATTAATGGATGATTGTGTTAAGTATAAAACAAGTATAAAATAAATAATAATAAGAATAATAATATAATATAATTTTATATATATATATATATATACATATATATATACATATATATACAGCATATATATATATATATATATATATACACACACACACATTTATATATATGTGTATATATATATATAAAATTGTTTTATTGTTATTACAATAATTTTTTATATACATGATATTACTATTATTTGTATATATATATATATATATATATATATATATATATAAAATATATGTATTATTATATATGTATTATTGTATTATATATGTTATTAGCTATGTATAATATAATATAATTTGTTATATATATATATATACATATACACACACACATTTATATATTTCTATATCTATTTATATATATAATCATTTTCTTATTATTAGAATATTTTTTATATACATTATATTACTATTATTTGTATATATATATATATATATATATATATATATATATATATACATATATATAGATATACATATATGTATATATGGTATATATATATATATATATAAATATATATATATATATATATATATATATATATATATATATATATATACATATACATATATACACACACATACATTTCCCCGGAATAAATGTTCTGTTCACATTGGTATAATGGGTTTGGTTTCTACAGGTTCCATGATTATTAGGCTGTGATTTAGGTCTGTCAGGTTTTTGGTCTTATATAACAAATAAGTAACCTTTTCTTTTTTTTTGTAATTTACGAAACATTTACAATATACATTTTATTCCATTATGGTAATAGATTGTAAGACAAAATTATGAAGAAAATGTAAAAAGAAGAAAAATAATACATTTGTAAAAATTGAATTGAAAAAATAAATGTAAACAATGAAATGTTTCTCAAAGAACACCATATAGCCTTGTGAGGATGAAAGAGAGTTAATTAATAAAAATGAACAAAGTAGAAATGTTTAAAAGTTTTCTACTATATTTATAAAATATGTGGATATTCTACATTTTATTTTCATAGTATTAAAAAGTTTATAACCTGCCAACAAGTATAATTGTTAGTTTAGATCTTGCATTTTTACATAAGATGCAAAAAGTTAGATGCTTCCAGCAGGAGAAAATAAGAGAACTTACAGTGGATACGTTTTCTGATACAAGTATCCATGGACCTGCTTCTTACTATTTAGGGTTTTCTAACCTGCTTGATGGGACATTAACAAATGTTAGATCCTCATTCTCAGGGTATATATCA
>NC_134364.1:32712351-32802351 GCF_048569485.1 Anomaloglossus baeobatrachus
CTGTTTTATTTTTGTGTTGTTCCAATACACACAAAGGATATAAACATATGTATAACAAAGCACGTGTAACTGCAATAATTTTCTGAGAGAAATACTTCATTTTCTGGAATAATTGTAAGGATGCCAAAAGTTTCTGGCATTACTATATATATATATATATATATATATATATATATATATATATATATATATAAAAAAAATACATATATATAGTTTATAGGTAGTATATATTATAATAATACATATAGTATTATATATAATATAATAATAGTACCATATAGTAATAGTAATAATATATACCGTCATAATAGTAATGATATATAGTAATAAGTATTAGTAATAATAGTAATGATAGTAATATATATATAAATATAGTTTATGGGTAGCTGAGATAGTCATTCAGCAAACGTAAAAATTTCAAACTTTCCTTATTTACAGTACATAGGTCTGCAGGTAAATAACCTATATCTTAATAACTCTTTAACGAAGAATAACGTGCTATGTATGTCATCCTTCATCACCCTGCCTTTGGTGATGGCTCACACGCCAAGCCCGCTTCTTTCCCTGAACACGTCATCTGATTTATTCAGCCGACATGTGACACTATGGGGTACTTTGCACACTACGACATCGCAGGTGCGATGTCGGTGGCGTCAAATCGAAAGTGATGCACATCCGGCGTCGCTGTCGATATCGGAGTATGTGAATCGTTTTTACTATGATTAACGAGCGCAAAAGCGTCGAAATCGTATGATCATTTCCATAATTTGGGAAGGACCGATGTTACGATGTTGTTCCTCGTTCCTGCGGCAGCACACATCGCTGTGTGTGAAGCCGCAGGAGCGAGGAACATGTCCTACCTGCGTCCTGCGGCTCACGCCGTCTATGCAGAAGGAAGGAGGTGGGCGGGATGTTTACATCCCGCTCATCTCCGCCCCTCCGCTTCTATTGGCCGCCTGCCGTGTGACGTCGCTGTGACGCCGCACAACCCGTCCCCTTAGTAAGGAGGCGGTTCGCCGGCCAGAGCAACGTCGCAGGGCAGGTAAGTGCGTGAGAAGCTGCCGTTGCGATAATGTTCGCTACGGCAGCTATAACACAATATCGTATGTGCGACGGGGGCGGGGACTATCTCGCTCGGCATCGCAAGCATCGGCTAGCGATGTCGTAGTGTGCAAAGTACCCCTAAGAGCTACGAGTGAGGCATCTGTTCAACCTGTTAAACGCCGCTGTCAGTCTCTGACTGTAGCACTTAATGCGCGCCGGCGGGGGGTGCATTGTTCTAAAATTTTATCGGCACATGTGCAATGCGATCGTGGGACGTCAAGATGAGTTTTCATGACACCTGAAGACCCCTACGTTTGTCATCACAGTACTCCTGTGAAAAACAGTCATAAGAGACTGTGATCTTTTCTCTATACAACAATGCTGTGGAATTGCTGTATATAGAACAAGGGACTATTGCAGGTTCAAGTCCCCTTAGAGGACTTACAATGCAAAGTAGAAAAAAGGTTTAAAGAATATGGAAAAAAAAAATGAAAATTCAAATCTAATATTACCACATTAAATTTTAAGAAATATAAAAAATACGCATTTAGCATAGTTTCATTTGTATAAGTCCAATATATTAAAATATAAAATAAATTAATAAGATCGGTAAACAGCGGAAAAAAAACAAACAGTTTTTTTGTCCGCCCAACAACAGAAAACAAAATGTGATAACAGGCGATCAAAACATCATATATGCCAAAATGTAATATCAATAAAGAGATCAGCTTGGACCGCAAAAGAAAAAGCCCGCACACAGCTCCAGATCCCTAAAAATTGAAAAAGTTACAGCTCTCGGAAAGTCGTAACACAAGCAAAATTATTTTTTCTAAATATCTGTTGGTAAGTTGTACACTGTAAATAAGAAAACCCCAAAACAAACAATTGTAGAATTTGATTTATTTTGCTATTTTACCACACTTGGAATTTTTTTCTGCTTACCATTACATCATATGATAACATGGATTGTGGCATTCAGAAGTAAAACTCATTAAAGCCCTCATGCGGCTATATTGACACAAAATGAAAAAGGTATGGCTCTTGAAAAAAGGGAAGGAAAAAAGGTGCAAAAACGAAAAATTGCCTAGCACATTAGGGGTTAAACACAAAGATTATTTTGGCCAGAAGGACACAAAATATTTTTGCCTCATTGCAATCATGGAGTCATACATTTTTTTTGCATTTCAGGATATAGTTGTGGTATAATTTTTAGGCACATAATATGGCGCGTAGCTCATAGGATTATATTTTAGGGAGCAGAATGTAAAATAGAATTATTTTTTTCACACCATTTTATGAATGTTTTAAATTATATGTTTTAAGTGTAGTTTTTATTTGGCTTGTATTGATTATTATGTGGATACCTAATATCCATATCTTCTGCATATTTTTTTGATTGTTTAATATTTAATAAAAAAAAAAAACCAAACTGTTGTGTAATTTTGTATTTATTTAATTTTTTACAATGGTTGAAAATGGTATATTGAACATGGACAAAACAGAATTCATTATCTTTCCTCCTCCTGACTCAACCCATCCAACAAGCCTATCCATCAAAGTTGATGGCTGCTCACTCTTCCCAGTCTCACAAGCTCGTTGCCTTGGAGTAACCCTCGACTCTGCTCTATCCTTCAAGCCACACATCCAAGCCCTCTTCACCTCATGCTAACTACAACTCAAAAATATCTCCCGGATTCGTCCTTTCCTTAACCAAGAATCAGCAAAAATATTGGGTGTATGCCCTCATCATCTCCCGCCTCGACTACTGCAACCTCCTGCTCTGTGGCTTCCCTTCCAACACTCTTGCACCCCTCCAATCTATCCTAAACTCTCGGGCCCAATTAATCCACCTCTCCCCTCGTTATTCCCCGGCCTCTCCTCTCTGAAAATCCCTTCACTGGCTTCCCATTGCCAAAGACTCCAGTTCAAAAAACTAACCATGACATACAAAGCCATCCACAACCTATTTTCTCCTTACATATGTGACCTACTCTACCGGTACCTACCTGCACACAACCTCAGATCCTCACAAGATCTCCTTCTCTACTCCTCTCTTATCTCCTTTTCCCACAATCACATACAAGATTTTTCCCATGCCTTCTCCATACTCTGGCATGCTCTATTCCAGCATATCAGACTCTTGCCTACCGTAGAAACCTTCAAAAGGAATCTGAAGACCATCTCTTCCAACAAGCCTACAACCTGCAGTAACCCTCAGACCAGTACACCACTGCGCAACCAGCTCTGTCCTGTATTATACCCTCACTCATTCCCTGTAGACTATGAACCCTCGCGGGCAAGTCCTCTCTCCTCCTGTACCCTCACTGATTCACTATAGGCTGTGAGCCCTCGCGGGCAGGGCCCTCTCTCCTCCTGTACCTGTCTGTTTCTGTTATGTTCATGATTGTTGTACTTGTTTTTTTTATATAAGTGTAATATGCCATTGTCTTATTACCCGTACATATAAGTTGCCTTAGAGGACTTCAGTTGACAATACACAGACATGATTATTATTTATGGTCTGTGACTTTTTTTTGTAGCAAATCTGCATCAGAATCTATAGGAGTCACCCCCAAAAAATCCACTCAAAGAAGTGACACAGGATAAAACTCAAAATTAATTAATTTATATATTTATTATTAATCTCCGTTTTTCTGTTTTCTCTGTAGACACAGTAGAGTATAGGCAATTTTTGGAAAGTCTTAATTTCCATTCATAATCTACAGATTGCCACAAAGCTATATCTGGCAAGTAAGTATACCGGCAATCTATAATATCTACCCATTTGGCCTTGGCGTTTTGATAATTGACAGAACAGTGCATTTCTTCAGTTATGAGGATGATCGAATAATTTTACAGCAAAGGCAAAGAAATCCTCAAATAGGATATCAAGGTAATGGGGTAAAATATTGTTTGACGTGAATGATCCTCTGGGATCTTCAATCATTTGCCCTCATAGACTTGATTGGACGCGTCTCATTCGTCACACAGAAGAAACCAGCGCACGGTGCGATTTTTTTTTTATTTTTGCATAGATTCAGTCCCGGAATAAAATCACTCATTTGCACTGGCCCATTAAATAACATTGGAGTGCTGTCCGGCTTATCATGAATAACACAAGAGCCTGAAAATGGGTTAACATGAACTACTCATTCTACTCATACATGTTTTTTTAACGCCTTTCTAAGTGTGTTTTCCCAATTTCCTTTCCCTTTTGAAATATCAATTGAAATACTATGTCCCAAGAATGACAAAAGTATTTTAGGAGTGATACCTTTATAGGCTAACAAGAAAAATTATATTAGCAAGCCTTCAGAGCACAGAGGCTCCTTCTTCAGGCAAATAGCAAACGAATTACTGAGACCAAATCACATTTAAATGAGGACATGGGAAAGATGATGCCTCCTAAAGATAAGCCAAGAAAATCAAGTTAATTTGTTTCTTAGAAATGCAGATGAGTTGGAAGTGGTCTGTTCAGATCACTTCTGAGGTTCTTCTGAGGTTCTTCTGGTGGAGATGTGAAGTGTGTCCATGTAGTGAGTCATAAAGCCAGGTGTTAAATTGAGTCCTTTTGTTAAAGATCCAAACATCCTTATCAGTTTGAATTCCCAAATGTTTCTCTCTCTGTCATCTTTAAAATGACCTTTCAGTATTAGTACTTTTAAATCTGTCATACTGTGTCCCGGTCTGGAGAAATGTTTTCCCACAGGCGTGTCCAGTTCATTTTTTATTGTGTGCCTGTGTAGATTCATCCTTGTTTGTAGTTTTTGTTTAGTTTCCCCGATATATGTTCCTCCAGGGCATCTTGTGCACTGTATCATGTATACCACATTGGAGGATGTACATGAAAAGAGGTCCATGATCTTGTAGTTCTGATTTGTGTTGGCTATGTGGACCGTATTTGTTGGTAAAATGTGGGTACATGTCTTGCATTTCTTGTCATTACAGGGGAATGGGCCCGTCTCTGATGGTGATGAGAGGACACTTCTAACAAGGAGATTCCTTAAGATAGGGGGCTGTTTGTAGGAGAGAAGTGGTAATTCTGGGAATATTACTTTCAGTCTGTGGTCCCTGTGGAATATGGGTTGAAGATCAGCGCCAATTTTCCTTAGGATGCTCATGTGGGGATTATATGTGACCACAAGCGGTACCCTATTGTTATCCTCCCTCTGTTTGTAATCCAGGAGGCTGCTTCTTGGGATCCTTGTAGCTCTGTGGATCCGTTCATCTATTACCAGTGGATGGTATCCTTGTTGTAGGAATGTATTTCTCAGGGATAGCAGATGTAGTTTTCTGTCCTCACTGTCTGAGCAGATCCGGATGTACCTCAGAGCCTGACTGTAGATGATGGATTTTTTTATGTGTCTTCAATGAAAGCTGTTCCATCTCAGATATGCCGGACGTTCTGTAGGTTTATGATAAACTGACGTTTGTATGGTATTGTCTTTGATAAATATGGTTGTATCCAGAAAATTTATTTGGGACTTTGAGAAGTTGAGGGTGAGTTTGATTGTTGGGTGGAATTTGTTGAAGTTGTTGTGGAAGGTGATCAGATCATCTTTTGAGCCTGTCCAGATTATTATTAGATCATCAATGTAGCGGACATATGCTAGAGGTTTAATATCACAAGATTCCAATAATTCCTCCTCTACTTTAGCCATAAACAGGTTAGCATATTGTGGTGACATTTTGCTTCCCATAGGGCTGCCCATACACTGTTAATATATATTATCTCCAAAGGAGAAATAGTTGTGGTGGAGCACAAACCTGATGAATTGCAGAGCTGGTTCCGTGGCCAGATTGTTTTTTTGGAGGAAATATTTGCATGCAGCAATCCCATCTTCGTGTGGGATGTTAGAGTAAAGAGACTCTACATCCATGGTGGTAATATTGTATCCTCTCGAAGTGGACCCAAGGCTGACAATTTGCAGAGAATGTCTGTGGTATACTGGATGTAACTGGGTGTACTTCTCATCAGGGGTTTCAGAGTGTTCTCCACCCAGCCTGAGATATTCTCAGTTAATGTCCCAATACCAGAGAGGATGGGTCTCCCTGGATTACCTTCCTTATGTATTTTGGGTAACATGTAGAAGGTACCTGTTTGGGGATTGTCTGGTATTAGACCCAGTAGAGAGGATTACATAGAGCCAAAATCATTGATGATATCTTTAAGTTCCTTTGTCTATTTTTGGTGGGATCTTCCTGGAGCGGAGTGTAGTATTTTAATGCAATACAAAATAATGGGGTAGATTTATCAAGACTGGCATTTTATATGTCAATATGAAAAAACAGAACAAAGGAATAAATTGCAGGAGGTTTAGGAAAACACCACTTAATAAATTTGGTGCATTTTTAGACTAACTTAAATTTGGAAAAAGGACATGTCCACCTCCTTTACATAGAGGAATATTTTCATCGGAATGTTCTGTTGTAAAGCTTAAAGGGAATTGCCATGTAATCAGAGATAAATGCAATATGGAATAAAGGTACAATATATTAACAAGAGCTGACAGAATATACCTTCTATTTCTTATATATTCAAATCTAAGCCTTTATTATTATATAAATATAAAATCGTCTATACCATACACCAATACACAAATATATTCACAAAATAGGTGAAAAAAGTGGGGTTTTCTAAGTGTTCCCTAGAGGAAAGTCAATTGTTGCCTATCAATGGAGGTTTAGCACCCAAGTGGTACCCCCATTCCACGGCGGCTGTCCCTATATCCTGTCCCTGAACTCCCTGTTCTGATAATAACAAGATGGACTAAAGGCCCCGTCACACTAAGCAACATCGCTAGCAACATCGCTGCTAACGAACAACTTTTGTGACGTTGCTAGCGATGTTGCTGTGTGTGACATCCAGCAACAACCTGGCCCCTGCTGTGAGGTCGTTGGTTGTTGCTGAATGTCCTGGGCCATTTTTTAGTTGTTGCTGTCCCGCTGTGAAGCACAGATCGCTGTGTGTGACAGCGAGACAGCAACAACTAAATGTGCAGGCAGCAGGAGCCGGCTTCTGCGGAGGCTGGTAACCAATGTAAACATCGGGTAACCAAGAAGCCCTGTCCTTGGTTACCCGATATTTACCTTCGATACCAGCCTCCGCCGCTCTCACTGTCAGTGCCGGCTCCTGCTCTGTGCACATGTAGCTAGCTGCAGGACACATCGGGTTAATTAACCCGATGTGTGCTGTAGCTAGGAGAGCAGGGAGCCAGCGCTAAGCATTGTGCGCTGCTCCCTGCTCTGTGCACATTTAGCTGCAGCATACATCGGGTAATTAACCCGATGTGTGCTGTAACTATAAGAGCAAGGAGCCAGCGCTAAGCGGTGTGCGCTGCTCCCTGCTCTGTGCACATTTAGCTGCAGGACACATCGGGTAATTAACCCGATGTGTGCTGTAGCTAGGAGAGCAAGGAGCCAGAGCTCAGTGTGCGCTGCTCCCTGCACGTGTAGCTCCGTGCGGTGGTAACCAAGGTAAATATCGGGTTGGTTACCGATATTTACCTTAGTTACCAAGCGCAGCATCTTCCACGCGGTGCTGGGGGCTTGTCACTGGTTGCTGGTGAGCTCACCAGCAACTCGTGTAGCCACGCTCCAGCGATCCCTGCCAGGTCAGGTTGCTGGTGGGATCGCTGGAGCGTCGCAGTGTGACATCTCACCAGCAACCTCCTAGCAACTTACCAGCGATCCCTATCGTTGTTGGGATCGCTGGTAAGTTGCTTAGTGTGACGGTACCTTAAACTAAGGATATAAACACCAGATATCTTCCATCCTGGGACAATATATAGATAAAGCCAAAGAATTAGTTCACTTATCTTAAGATGTCCCTGGGTAGGAACACTGTGGAGATTCCTTTATAAACAAGTGTCAAAGACAATGTTCCATTGCTCGACGCGTTTTCCCCCACCCGTTTATTGGGGTTCATCAGGAGGCTGGAGAGGGGCACAAGTGCCTCCAATATTGTCTCGCTGTTGTGTGGATAAGGCCAGAGATATAAAGGCTGAGACCTTGATTCCACTTACTGGACTGTGTATTGATGTTTCAATAATATCAGTGTTTTATGAGTAGGAGATTATCACTACAGGACTAGGTGTCTTGTGCCTCCTGATCAACTGTTGTGTGAAACCCTACCTCACCACTGATTAGCAACTTTCCGGCAATGTAAAGCTTACACAGAAAGCTACCAATCGGAATTTTCAGCTTTTCTAAAATACTGTTGTGATTGTGTTATCAAACCATACGGGAAAGATAGGTAAAACACTGAAAAAAATGCTACTGGCCCAGCCAGTTCCTGTACAGATTAGAGATTCGGATCCCACAGTCTTTAGTGGTCCATGCATAGGCTAGAATTACCCTAATCCCAAACTAAGCAATGAAAACTCTGACCTATGCTGCCTGAACGGCCATCGAGTGCTTCACGTTCCTCCTAAGGAACCAGAGGGCAGAACTCTACAGAAAGGAAGGAGCGCTGAAATAGGAAATGATGTCAGAGTGTTTAAAAACAATTGCATAAAACAAAGTGAAAAGATCATTTAGGTACTACTAGTGAGTATGCCGCCTATTTTTTAACTGCAATCAGAAGGTAGGTGTCATGACCCCTGCTGTCAGTGTTTCCTGGAGCGTGGGTGGGAGAAGGGCCCTCCCTCTGTGCCTCGTTCCCGGGATCACAGCGCCTATATCTTCAGGGCACTTCCGTTCATGCAGTGCCAGTTATAATTCTGCTCTGCAGTGTTCCGCTGGTCCCTTGTAAGTTCTGATCCTTCCTCCTGTCCTGATTACATTCGTCCTCCCTGCCTCCTGTCCTGACTGTGTCCTCTGCCACGCCTCCTGTCCTGCCTGTATACGTTCTCCCTGCCTCCCGTCCTGACTGTGTCCACTCCCCCACCTCCTGTCCTGCCTATTTACATTCTCCCTGCCTCCCGTCCTGACTTTCCGTCCCCTTTGCTTTCCGCCCTGACCGCCTCCGTTCCTCTCTGACTCCTGTCCTTCCTCCTCTGTTGTTCCGTCCTCCTGTACTCCCTGCTATTACCTGCTCTCCCGACTCCCGACTTCGGCTTGTCAATAAACTCTGGTTTCCGCACTCCCCTGGTATTTGATGTTCCCTCTCGGCTCCTGACTCGGCTCTCCCTAGACTCTGCCTCCATCTGACCCCTAGTAAGTCGTCGATCTCCTGGTTCTGACTCTGACCTGTACAACCATCCACTTCTTCCACTGGGGAGACTTGTGCCCTCCAGTGGGGGATTTCTGTTAGCACTCTCCTGGCGCTCCGGCTCTCCTGCTGGTTTGTTAAGTCTAGTGCCATCTAGTGGGGAATTCCTACCTAACATTCTCCTAATGTAACGGCTCCCCCTGATGGTTCATTACAGTAGGTGCAGGGTGAAGAGCAAAAACCGCAAAGAGATAAACCCCAGCTGACCTTCCACTGACTGGCATAGAGAACAGCAGTATGGCTGGAAATCCAAATGAGAGTATCACCAACAGGAAACAATACTAGGGGGAAGATATATATTTCCCACCCAAAAGGTGTTTGGATAAGTAAAAACATCTGTTACCCTAAAAGATAACAGATAATAATCACCCAGAGAAAAGGTCTATGTGCTGTGGCTTAGCAGACAGATAAGCCAACCACAGGGTCATGGGTCGAATCTCGATGCATAACAAATACTCAACACCCACTAGATTAACTGATACATCACTGGAATCAGGGTCTCTGCATCGTGCTACTCTCAGATGAGGTAGCAGAAACATGGTAATAGATTCCTTTAAAAAGATGCAGTGTCCACTGCTGCGCCTCGTGTCTGTTAAGAGAATGGGGATCCTGTAATCCGCTTTGTGTCAAGTTTATTAGCCAAAAATGGGTAGTAGTAGGTTGAGCAGGAATGCGACTTTCACTAATTTTTATGTGAATGAAATTATGGAAATAAAGCACAAGACCCCAGTTGTTTTATTAGTTGAGGGTCCCTACGGTTGATTGATACATGTCAATAGTTGGAATGCCTTTTAAAATAGTCTGTACATGTTAATTGTACCCAAGCTTCTAGCAAAGGAGACTGTACTGATTCCTCCGTTCAGTGCATCTTGTGTCGTGGGTGGAGGAGGGGACGCCGCGCTCTCCCACTGCTCAGGTCCGGCCGCTGCGGCTGCTGCTGCTCGGTGGTGGCTCGAGCGGTAGGCCGGAGCCCGGGGACTCGAGCGGCGTTCCTCGCCCGTGAGTGAAAAGGGGATTGATTGTGGGGATTTATTGTCCGTGACGCCACCCACAGTTGTGGTGATTTAGGTGACACCACCGCTGCTCTGGACGGGGATCCCGGGAGCGGTGACAGGGAGCAGCTGAGTTGTTAGTTCTCCCCTCCGTGGGTAGGGGGTTGGTTGTCCCGGGGCCCGGTGATGGGGTAGGGATAGATGACGGCAGGCGGGTTGTGGGGCCTGGCGAGGTGCAGGGTCACAGGGGCAGCGCTGTGCCGCACGGCACGGTGGTACTCACTCAGCCTGAGACGATGACACAGTTCTCGGTAAAACACACGGCTGGAAAGACGGGTCCCACGGACGGCTGCTGTTGCTTTTTCCCCGGCAGGTTGACGGTGACTGCCTTTCCCTGCACCTATGTACTTCTAACGGTTCCAATGGGTTCCCACCAGTAACCCGCTCCCCGGCTTGGATATGGGTCGGAGGAGCCCCTTTTGCCCGCAGGCGCTGGCCCTGAGAAACTGTTGCCTTGGCGGTGGCGGTGTCTCTCTCACTGGGTTGGACTGTTGCCTTCTGTTGGGACTTAGTTGTTTGGAAACCCAGGAGGTCCCCTTCACTAACGGATTCGGCAAATTCACGGCGTCTTCTAGCCTTGCCGGGGTCCGAAAAGCCCCTGCCAATGGTGCTGGCTTCTCCTTGTGTACCGGTCCGGTACCGCCGGGCCACCGCCCGTCCACGGTCCTCACGGCAACTCCGATAGGCCACTCCTGCAGACGGTCACCACCGTCTGCCAACCTTGCTGTCTCGCCCGGGGCACACACCCGGACGCTGTCAGTCAGTTGCTCCTTTACCACTTTCCTTCCTACCACTTTCACCTCCAAAACTAATCTCTGTCCACTCCTCAACTCCTCTCAAACTAATCTGAGCTCTTTTCCCGCCTCCAGGACTGTGAACTCCTCGGTGGGCGGAGACCAACCGCCTGGCTCCGCCCCCTGGTGTGGACATCAGCCCCTGGAGGAAGGCAACAAGGGTTTTCGTCTGGCTTAGATGTGCCTAACCGGGGTGTAGGGTGTGGTGGTGTAATTACCTGTGGTCCCTGGCTTGTCCAGGGCGCCACATTCCCCCTTAGCAAAATGCAGACCGTCCGCGGGCTGCCCGTCCATCACCGGTTTTATTTTTCTTTTTAACTGTAAAAATAGAAAAAATGGTAACACACAATACAATTAGAATAACATCTTCCCACATCGGGAGGTACTCTTACTTAAACGGTTTCAACGGTTACGGCTTCTGCTCTCTCCCACCCAAGCAACCTGGCCCTGATGCTGCCCCTAAGCAAACAGGCAGCACCCCTTGACCCCAGTCCTGCACAAATTGCCCGAGCGGATTCTGTCCTGTTCAGGGGACCCACGTCCACGGGGAACCCCTGAAACCCCCAGAGGATTGCCACCGGTTCCGGTGGTGGCTGGGCCCCAGCCTGCTCCACTGCGGGCCCTTCCTCCAATCTGCCTCTCCGGAGGCGGCAACGGTGGAAGCTGTAACAACAATATTATTTACATGCCACTAAGTTTGTGGTTGCCCTGCAAGTTCTCAGGCTTGTCCATAAAGAGTCTTTTATGCAACGGTTTTCAAACGGTCCCTACGGGGACAACGGTGCCGGCAACAACCGGTTTCAATCAGCAGTAAATCAGGTGACTTTCTTCGGTTTCATTCTTATCATTTTTACAAATAACTTTCAAATCTTTAACTTTACAACACACACGCTACCTTCCCGGTGGTCCCAACGGGGACAACTGCAACGGCACTCCGCTGCCCTTACTCCGACTCTTCGGTGTCTGCTGGGGGAGAGGGTGCGGTGGACACCCGGGCTTCCTGACTGCCCCTCAGATTGGCATCCAACGCAAACCACCCCCTCTCCCCACAGTGCCGGGTGTACTGCACCAGGTCGCCCGGCATCAGGTTACGGCCTGGGTGCTCCTACGGCAGGTGGGCATTAACATCCCGCCGGGCTATGAATACTTCGGCCTCCAGGCCCGGTTCATATATGAAACCATAGCCCCGGCGGACATCAAACCGCCTCACCTGCCCTTCATACAGGGGGCCCCGGATACGGAAGGTCGCTTGTCTCAGGCTCTCCTTCTCCCGGATTGCACAGGCCACCAACTCCGCCTTCCTCCTTTCCCTCTCCTCGATTTCTGGGCCCAACGGTACTGGCTCCCTATCCCAGTATGGCGCTGCTGCGAGCTCCGGCGCACGGGTCGGGCCCCGCGAGACCTTTTGGACACTACCCACTGTTGGTGATCTGGGCAGAAGGTCCCGCGGTGACGTGGCCTTAGACGCCGCCTTGCAGCGACAACCCGGCGCTACCTCATCCGAGGCGTGGGGGGTGGGCACAGGGGCTTTCCGCTGCTGGGCCTTCTTCGCGGAGCGATCTATCAGCTCCGGCTCAGGGGATTTCTCGGGGGGTGCCTCCGGTTCAGGCTTCGGGGCTTTCCATGGGAGCACCTCCGGTCGGCTACGGGCTCCGGCTACAGGTCGGGGCATGCGGGGTATCGCTGCCGGTTGCGGTGGTAGCGGGCCTAGTGACGGGGCCACGGCAGCCGGGACGGGTGGCGAGGGAGGCAGCAGGGTGAGAGGGTTTAGACCGGGTCCTGCAGCCACGATGACCGACCCACTAGGGGCATCGGGGCGTGGGTCACTCACCCTCCCTTCCGCAACTTCCTCCTCGCGTCTACGCACAGTCGCTATGACCTCCGTCATGTCGGTCTCCCACTCCTCCAAGAGGAGCTGCATCTTGACCTGCAGCCTCTGATAGAGCTGCGCAGTCCGGATGTCCACCCACGCCGCTGTTCCAGGCGCGGGGGCTACGGTGCTTCGGGACGGCATGAACATCTTGCTGGCGGCCCCTCCCAGGAACAAGATGGACGCAGGGTCCTGGCGTCCCCGCTTTTATAGTCGCGCTCACATGCCACCATTTCGTCCCCCTTAGCCTCTTTCCGACTCCTCCCCTCTTGGGGCGGGGTTTTGGCCTTCGCGCCTCCACTACTCGAGGAGACGCTCGAGCGGGAATTTTTCGCGCCAAAGATGGCGGCTTCTGCAAATTTGCAGCCGGACACCTCCGGCTATAACAAGGCGCACCTCTGCCCGACGGCAGAGCGGTAGGATCCTGTTCGTGATGCCAAGTTGTTGCGGGCGGAGGAGGGGACGCCGCGTTCTCCCACTGCTCGGGTCCGGCCGCTGCTGCTGCGGCTGCTGCTGCTCGGTGGTGGCTTGAGCGGTGGGCCGGATCCCGGGGGCTTGAGCGGCGTTCCTCGCCCGTGAGTGAAAAGGGGATTGATTGTGGGGATTTATTATCCGTGACGCCACCCATGGTTGTGGTGATTTAGGTGACACCACCGCTGCTCTGGACGGGGATATCGGGAGCAGTGACAGGGAGCAGCTGAGTTGTTAGTTCTCCCCTCCGTGGGTAGGGGGTTGGTTTTCTCGGGGCCCGGTGATGGGGTAGGGATAGATGACGGCAGGTGGGTTGCGGGGCCTGGCGAGGTGCAGGGTCGCAGGGGCAGCGCTGTGCCGCACGGCACGGTGGTACTCACTCAGCCTGAGACGATGACATAGTTCTCGGTAAAACACACGGCTGGAAAGACGGGTCCCACAGACGACTGCTGTTGCTTTTTCCCCGGCAGGTTGACGGTGACTGCCTTTCCCTGCACCTATGTACTTCTAACGGTTCCAATGGGTTCCCACCGGTAACCCGCTCCCCGGCTTGGATATGGGCCGGAGGAGCCCCTTTTGCCTGCAGGCGCTGGCCCTGAGAAACTGTTGCCTTGGCGGTGGCGGTGTCTCTCTCACTGGGTTGGACTGTTGCCTTCTGTCGGGACTTAGTTGTTTGGAAACCCAGGAGGTCCCCTTCACTAACGGATTCGGCAAATTCACGGCGTCTCCTAGCCTTGCCGGGGTCCGAAAAGCCCCTGCCAATGGTGCTGGCTTCTCCTTGTGTACCGGTCCGGTACCGCCGGGCCACTGCCCGTGCACGATCCTCACGGCAACTCCGATAGGCCACTCCTGCAGACGGTCACCACCGTCTGCCAACCTTGCTGTCTCGCCCGGGGCACACACCTGGACGCTGTCAGTCAGTTGCTCCTTTACCACTTTCCTTCCTACCACTTTCACCTCCAAAACTAATCTCTGTCCACTCCTCAACTCCTCTCAAACTAATCTGAGCTCTTTTCCTGCCTCCAGGACTGTGAACTCCTCGGTGGGCGGAGACCAACCGACTGGCTCCGCCCCCTGGTGTGGACATCAGCCCCTGGAGGAAGGCAACAAGGGTTTTCGTCTGGCTTAGATGTGCCTAACCGGGGTGTAGGGTGTGGTGGTGTAATTACCTGTGGCCCCTGGCTTGTCCAGGGCGCCACACTTGCACGCAATGAGAGACTGTGTGCTGTATTGGGGAATGTCCAATCTGATATTGGGAGGAATTGGGTTTCCTCAAGTGTTCCTTGTTGTCTTCAATTGCCCAGCTACTTAGTTGACCAGTTAATACCAGAACACAGCCAGTCATGGCATTCTGCTCAGTGGTGCTTGTTGGATTAGATATCTGCACTCTGTGTTCTAATCAATTGCTGCCAGATCTTGTACCTCATCTGACCCTCCGTTTGCCTTGTCGCTTTGCACTTATCTGCTATCTTAGGAGTAGTCTGACTTCGAACTGTGATCTCACTACACCTCTGTCTATCCCCTAATCTTTGACCCTGGAACGTTTGACTACCCTGCCTCATGGCTTGTCTGTGTAGTGACTATAGTGGCAGAGTCCGCATATACAGCAACAATGAAAAAGAAGTGGCAATCACCATCCTCTGAAGAAAATCGGTGCTTTACTGAATTTTATTAAAATACGTGATATAATCATACATTCATATGAAGTTTAACAAACAATTATCAAAGATTTGTTGATAGGTTTCTTCGACAATTGTTTGTTAAACTGAATATGAATGTCTGATTATATGACGTATGTATGTAAAGCGTCCATAAAAGGAAGTAGTTTTTACATCATTCGATAGGGAGGGACCTGTTGAAGTGTAGTTTCTAAACACGAAACAGCTGATGTCCTGATGTTGCTGTACCTATAATTTCAAGACTCTATTAAAGTTGTGTGGTATAGTGGCTCAGTGGTTAGCACTGCAGCCTTGCAGAGTTGGGGTCCTGGGTTTAAATCCGACGAAGAACAACATCTACAAGGAGTTTGTATGTTCTCCCCGTGTTGCGTGGGTTTCCTCCGGGTTCTCCGGTTTCCTCCCACACTCCAAAGTCGTACAGATAGGGAATTTAGATTGTGAGCCCTAATGGGGACAGTGTTCCTGATGTATGTAAAGCGCTGCAGAATACTGTTTTGGGCACCCCCATTCACCGTCGGGAAGCCCTAGAGCTAAGTGTTTCTTAGTGTGGGATAGCAGCCAAACATAAAAAACATAAATCTGGTGTTGCTATAATTGCGCTTACCCTAAGATAAAAGCTGTCTATTCACGTATACCACATGAGAAACAGCGTAAAAATTAAATAAAACTAATTTTTGACCTGCTATTCATTTGTTCATTCTTCCTCCCAAAGATCACAGTAAGGCTCGGCTCACATTTATCCTGCGCACTTACATCGGGGTTTCAGAAAATGTAATTATTTTTATTTTTACTGCTCAATTTTACAAAATTCTACAAAGCACCTTGGGGTTCAAGGTGCTCACAACACATGTAGTTAAATTCCCTGACAGAACTAGTTTCCAAAATGGGGTCACTTGTGGGGTTTCCACTGTTTAGGCACATCAGGGGTTCTGCAAACATGACATGGCATCCGCTATCGATTGCAGATGATTTTGTGTTCCAAAAGTCAAATGGCGTCTCGTTCTTTCCAAGCCTTGCCGTGTGCCCAAATAGTAGTTGTTCACCACATATGGGGTATTGGTGTATTCAAAAGAAATTGCACAACAAATTGTACAGTCCATTTTCTAGTATTACCCTTGCGAAAAATTAAAAATTTGGGACTAAAGCAACATTTTTGTGGGGAAAATGTGATTTTTTATTTTCACGGCTCAACATTATAAAATTCTGTGAAGCACCTAAGGGTTGAAGGTGCTCATCACACATCTAATTAAATTACTTGAGAGGTGTAGTTTCAAAAATTGGGTCACGTCTGGGGGATTTCCAATGTTTAGGCACATCTGGGGCTCTGCAAATGCGATATGATGTCCACTATCGATTCCAGGCAATTTTGTGTTCCAAAAGTCACATGACACTCCTTCCCTTCAGAGCTCTGCCATGCGTCCAAACAAATGAGGTATCAGCGTACTCAGGAGAAATTGCACAACAAATTGTATAGTCCATTGTCTCCTGTTACCCTTGCAAAAATGCTAAATGTGGGGCTAAAACAACATTTTTTGGGGAAAAGAAGAATTTTCTGTTTTTCTTTCCACATTGCTTTAATTCCTGTGAATCACCTAAAAGGTTATTTAATGTTTTTTGAGCACTTTGAGGGGTGCAGTCTTTAAAATGGTGTCACTTGTAGGTATTTTCTGTCACCTAGGACCTTCAAAGTCACTTTAAATGTGATGTGGTCCCTAAAAAAGTTGCTTTTGTAAATTGATGGAAAAATGGGAAATTACTGATAAACTTTAATCCTAATTTCCTAACAAAAAAAAAACTTTTCAAAAATAGTGCGGATGTAAAATAGACATGTGGGGAATATATTTTATTTTACATAACTCTCGGATTTATGGGCATAACAATTAAAAGTTTGAAAATTGCAAAATTTTCAACGTTTGTCACATTTACGATATTTTCACGATTAAATGCAAAAAATATCATCCTAAATTCACCTCTATCATTGAGTACAATGTGTCATGAAAAAAAGTCTCGTAAACACTTGGATCCGTTGAAGTGTTCTAGAATTATAGCCTCATAATGTGACATTGGTCAGAATTGAAAAATAATTGTCCCCGTCAGGAAGGTAAAAACAGGCTGGGGGTGAAGATGTTAATATATGGTACACGAGCAGTGAGAAACTAATCTTGTCTATGTAACAGCAAAACATTCTAACTGCATTTTGTACAGAGCCGCCACTAAGAATTTCAGGACCCCATACTGACAAAATTTTGGGGGCCCCATGAGAATCCACCCAGGCTCCACTCCAGCTTCGCCTCCACCCCTCAAACCTTCCACACTCACCACCATTCTCTTGGAAAAATGTGTGTGTTTGTGTGTGTGCGTGTATATATATATATATATATATATATATATATATATATATATAAAAACAGCCGTGGCCAAAAAGTGTTAGCACCATTGAAGTATACCGAAATATATATCCCCATCCTGGTTTATATATCCCCTTCCTGGTATATATCCCATCCTGGGTCCATCCTGGTATGTATTTCCCTCTCCAGTGCACATTCTGGCATATATGTCATCATCCTAGTTTTTGTCCCCTTCCTGGTATATATGTCCTCTTTCTTGTCTATATGTCCCCATCCAGGGTCCCTACTGTTTATATATATATATATATATATATATATATATATATATATATATATATATATATATATATATATATATAATCACTCTCCTAGGCACATTCTAGTAAAATGTCCCCATCTTGGTTTTTGTCACCTTCCTGGTATATATTTTCCCTTCCTGGGCCCCTCCTGTTGTCTATATATCACCCTCCTGGGCACATTCTGGTATTTATGTCCCCAACCTGTTTTTTATCCCGCTCCTTGTATATATGTCCTCCTTCTTGTATATTTGTCCCCTTCTAGGGCCCCTCCTGGTGTATACATATGCCCCTCCTGGGCACATTCTTGTATAATGTCCCCATCCTGGATTTTGTCTCCTTCCTGCTGTATACAGTATGTCCTCCTTCTTGTATATATCCCCTTCCAGGGCCTCTCCTGATGTGTATATATATATATATATATATATATATATATATATCCCCCTCCTGTGCACATTCTGGTATAATGTCCCAATCCTGGTGGTTGTCCCCTGTCTGGTATTTATGACCTCCTTCTTGTATATATGTCCCCTTCCAGGGCCCTTCCTGGTGTATACATACCCCCATCCTTGGAACAACTGGTATAATGTAACCCCCTCATGTACAGCACCATGGAATCAATGGTGCTCTATAAATAAACAATAATAATAATAATAATAATAATAATAATGTCCCCATCCTGGTTTTTGTTCCCTTACTGGTATATATGACCTCCTTCTTGTATATATGTCCCCTTCCAAGGCCCCTCCTGGTGTATACAAATCCCCCTCCTGGGCACATTCTTGTATAATGTCCCCCTCCTGGATTTTGTTCCCTTCCTGCTATATATGTCCTCCTTCTTGTATATATCACCTTCCAGGGCCTCTCCTGATGTGTACATATATCCCCCTCCTGTGCACATTCTTGTATATTTTCCCATCCTGATTTTTGTCCCCTTCCTGGTATATATGTCCTCCTTCTTGTATATATCCTATTCCAGGACCCCTCCTGATGTGTATGTATAGCCCCCTCCTGGGCACATTCTGGTATAATGTCCCCATCCTGGGTTTTCCTCTCCTTCCTGGTTTAAATGACTTTCTTCTTGCAGATATGTCTCCTTCCAGGGCCTTTCCTTTTATGTTTGTGTGCCGCAAAAAGAAAAAAAACAAACATATTACTCACTCTCCCCCGCTCCCACATCATATGGCATATGCATCCTCTCTGAGCTGCGAGGCATTTCAGCTGGATAGCCCCCCCAGCACCCCCAGGGATCTTCAGCTCAAAGAGTGCCTACCATTCCCATCCGGATGCCGCATCCTCGCCATCTCCGCGTTACCCGCAGCACTGTGATGAGGTGCAAAGTGATGACTTTGCCGCCTCTCTGCTCCACTCACTTTGCTTCCGGCCACATGGCTAATTTGCATGCGATGCAATTTAGCAGAGTGTTTAGCGGCTGAGGTGACACCGCCTGGCCCCTCTGCTGCAGCTGTGACTGGGGCCTAATGAAGAGGGGGCCGAGGCTTCATAAAGCTAAGTAATTAACCTGTGCCCGGCCGGGCCCCCCCTCTTCACCGGACCCGATACTCCAGTCATGGTTATAATGCCCTGATGGCGGCCCTGATTTTATAGGACATTTTGTACTTTTTTTGATGTATGATATGATTCTGATATATAAATATGATGTACAATATGATTCTGTAATTCTCATGATTATTTTACATAAATATTTTCTGAAGGAAAAACACCATAAGATAAGTAAAAATTAAATAACATATTCTTAGATTCGTCAATGCAGAATTTATTTATTGGAGTTGCAATGGAATATGATGAGTTCTCTAAATTAAGTTGTAAGATGTATCACCGTTTACTAAATTAGCCCATAAATTGTTTTGTTTTATTCCCTTGACAAGAGGATGTACAACCTCCAAGTCATCTCCCATGAGTGCCAGCAGACAATAGAAGCCTCGTGGACCAGTGTGGGAACTGATGCTGATGAGCCAAGCATGATCATTGCCTAGAGATAAAGACAACACAATGGAATGCAAATCAATAGAGTTTTTACACTGTAAAATGTGGATACATCTAAACAATACAGTGATACAAGCATTGGTGTAAACAAGTCATAACCTTACTGGAGGTAAGGTTAAGCTGGAGCAAAGAATATGGGTTTGATCACGTGCTGCGTTTTTTGACACATTTTTTTGTGTGCATTTTTCAAGGGTAAAACTGTACTTTACAGAACCAGCAAACTGAAAGAGATTTCTAAAACCTCATGCACACATTGGTTATTTTTTCCTTGCGGATTTGAACTATCAAAGTATTTTTCAAATTCCATAGGATGTCAATTCTTCCAATTTTTTTTACTCTTTTAAATGAATGGGGGAAAAAGGAAGAAAAAATGCTTACAAACTATGTGTATTGTAAGCATCGTTTTTCCTGCCAACACTCTGGAGGACATATTCAGGAAAGGTCCCCTGTGCAAGAACAATATATGGGCCTTTTGCAGTCTTATAGTTCATCATAATACACAATTCCACCTGATTTGGAGGTAGAAATGGGCCCCCTTACCTCCTGGGCCCCTGTGGCCGCACAGGTTGCAGCAATGATATGTCCACCCCTTCTCCTTAAAGGGGACCAACCACCAGGATTTTCCTATATAAACTAAAGCCGGTGCTATACTGGCGCTATGATGCTGATTCTATACATACCTTTAGTTGTGAGATCGGATGTATATGTGGCGCCCCAGGACCTGGTCGCCACAACAGCATTGCCCCTCCAAAGGGTTAATGCTGAGCCTGGAGGTAATTGGGAGGTCTATTGGCCAGTAAGTGTAACATCCAACGCAGTTCTCCCTCAGACCAGCAGGGGGAGCTCTGAACCTGGAGTCCAGGGAGCATTCCTTAAGTCTGGCCTGAGGGAGGAGTTAGTAGTCAGTCTGTAGAGAGGAGTGATAGCAAGCAGACGCAGAGTAGTGCTGTCCTGTGGAACTGGGGCCTAGAGCTGAAGCAGCTTGGCCCAGTGAGGCAGGAGGAGCAGAGAGGCAAAGAAGAGACTCGGACATCGGAGTCTGTGGCCACCAGGGCCTAAAATACTCCCTGGTAGCCGAATCCGAAGGGCAGGAGAGCTGCAAGCACCTGGCCCATAAACAGCCCGAAGGTACAGCTGCATCATCAGAGCCCAGTGTGGACTCCAGCAGAGAAGCACCAGAGAGGGCCTGTGCAGCCTACCACAGAGGGAAAGGGACGTACCACCGGTCCCAGCAGCACGAGGGCCATTGCTAAATCCATAGAGCAGGGTCCTATCACAGCAAGGAAAAGAACAGGAGTAGGCCTCATACTCATCTGGCCAAAACGACAGCTCAGTTACTTCCAGGCCGGCCGGATCATCTTTACCACCTGTGACGGTCTCCCTGGACTACCCTGTTGCCCAGTAAAAGAGGAGAAGGTAAAGAGACTGTTGTTTGTGCCTGTTTCTTTCATTGCCTGTCGGCCCTGCACCGTGTTTTCCACACAACACCATAGACTCTCACGAGCACCAACAGTTTCCCCGGGGCACCGCTCCACCTGTGGGGAGCAGTACTACCATTGCTGCCATATCATCACCCCGGAGGCCTTACACAGCAGCGGCGGCTTAATAGCCGCATACCACAGGTGGCGTCACGAACACAAACCCCAAGTCACCAGCCATATTTAACTGACACCCACCAGGGCCACGGAGTCGGGCCCCGCCACCACTGACGACCCCCGGACTAGTCCGGCCCTGCACCGGGTGTCCCATAGCCCTGGGGTGGGCGAGTCAATTTTTGGCGTCACGAACAGGATTTCGTGCCCGGTTCCACCGGGTACTGTGCGCCTGCAGAAACTGTGCCTAAAAGACTGTGTTGCTGTTTGAAAACTGCCGCCGCCATTAGCCTCGCTGAGCGCAGGAAGAAGGGGGGCGTGCCCGAAAAAGAGCGCGAAGGGAGCGCGCCATCAGAGCGGAGGGTCGTTAACCCCGCACTACCCGGAAGAGATTTTGAAAAGTGAACGGAGCCTGGTGAAGTTCACTAAGGGGGAGGAAGATGTCCGACACAGAGGGAGAGCAGGTGGCTGTGGTAGCTCAAGACGCAGCAGCACCGGCCGATGTAATCCCAGTCGCCGTCGCCCCAGCCCCCGCTGTTGCGCCGGTAATGCCAATCACAATGCCGTACATCCCGGGAGCAGAATGGCTGCCGCAGTACTCCGGGGAGTCACATACCCTGAGTGACTTCAGAGAAAGGCTGCACAGCTTGTTCATAGTGTATCCGCTGACTGAGAGCCAGAAGGTGGGCATATTAATGGGGTAGCTAGCCGGCGCAGCCCAGCGTGAAGTGAAGTCCTGGCCTGATACAGATAAAGGGACAGCAACCCAGATACTGGCCAAGTTAAAGAATACTTTTGACACCCGCACCGCAGCAGAAATAAAGATGAGATTCTTTGGGTGCAAACAACGGGCCACAGACAGCATAAGGGACTATGCCTTAAACCTGCAGGAGGCCCTGAAAGCAATTAAACAGGTGGACCCAGAGAGTGTACGTGAAGAAGACAAACTCCTAACTGAGCAGTTCATAGAGGGGCTCCTGTCAGATGCCCACAGGACACAGCTGCGTATCATGGTCCTGCAGAACCCTGCTCTGGACTTTGCAAAGTTTAAGGACCAGGCCATCCGGGTACTGAGAGAATCTACACCGAATGACCCAGTACCCCTCCGGCCTCTTACTATCACGTACCCAGGGGTGGTGCCTGCAACACGAGCCGCTGCAGGGGCTGAGGCGCAGTCCCTGGATAAGGATCCCACTGCAGAGCTCAGACAGCAGGTCCAGGAGCTGACCAAGACTGTAGCTGCCCTTGCCAAGACCGTGCAGTCTCTACAAGTGACCCCATCGCCTGCAAGAATCGAGTTGGCCTCCAGCCCAGATGACGTCCCATGGATGCGACAGAGGAGGATACCGCCGACCCGAGGAAAAGACACAGACTGGTATGATTCAACTGGACAACCGATCTGCCGCCGCTGCAGCCAGGCGGGCCACATTGCAAGACACTGTCCTTTAAATGGGCCGAGCCTGGGGCCAGGAGCCAACCCCCAGGTGTAAGGAAGCCCGGCTCAAACCCCAGCCGCAGCAAGTATGTGGGAGGACGACCGGTCCTTCCTATTGTGCTAGTTGGGATCCCTTTGAATGCCCTCCTGGATACGGGGTCCCAGGTAACAACCATCCCTTATAAACTGTACAAAAGATATTGGGCTGATTCAGACATTGACCATGGCCCAGATGATGATTTAACAATTGTGGCCAGTAATGGTCAGCCCTTGCCTCAAATTGGGTATAAGGAAGTAACCATTAAAGTGGGGCGGGTAGAATTGCCATGTCAGGGGATGATAATTGTAGATATTGATCGCAAAGAATCTAACCCACTGCTAACCATTGGTACAAATGTGATGGAAAATTGTCTTGCCGAAGTGATAATTTTGTTGCAGCAGGCGTCTGAAGGTGCCAGCTCCGGGCAGCAGCGTGCCCTACAGAGGGAGATCAGAGCCCTGATGAGGAGGCAGCAGGTAGAGCTGGCCGGAGGAGAAATTGGCAGTGTAAGGGTAAGAGACCCTCTCCCCATTGCAATACCCCCAAAAAGTGAAATGTTGATATGGTGTCGGGCAGCAATAGGCCTCAAGGGTCAAGATTACCAGGCCCTGGTAGAACCTGTGTATTCAGAAAGTAGGCCTGGAGTCCTGATAGCCAGAGGGGTAGCAGACGTCCGTAAGGGAAGAGTGCCCGTCCGCGTCCTGAATTGTGGGGAGGAGGAAGCCAAATTGCCCCGGTACGCCACGGTAGCAAAACTGTACACTGTCAGTAACAATACCATCAAAGCAGTGGAACCCTTGATCCCGTCCGACCAGGCGGAAGACAATGGCTCCAAGGGACAGCTGGAGGACTGGTGCCAAAAATTGCATGTGGGCACCGACTCCACCCCCTCACACCAAAAGCATGGGGTCTATCGGGTGGTACAGGAATACGAGCGGGTCTTCAGCAAACACCCCCTAGATTTTGGGCAGGTAAAAGGGGTCAAACATCAAATCCCCACTGGCGACCATCATCCCATTAAAGAGAGATACCGCCCTGTACCCCCAGCACAGTATTAGCGTGCCAAAGAAATGTTACGGGAAATGAAGGAGGCTGGGGTTATCAGAGATAGTTGTAGCCCCTGGGCAGCTCCACTAGTGCTCGTAAAGAAAAAAGATGGTACAATGAGAATGTGCGTAGATTACAGACAAATTAACCGCATTACACATAAAGATGCTTATCCACTACCCAGAATAGAGGAGTCACTAACAGCCTTAAAGTCAGCTAACTATTACTCCACCTTGGATCTCACCAGTGGGTATTGGCAGGTTCCCGTGGCAGAGGCGGACAAGGAGAAGACTGCATTCACGACACCAATGGGCCTCTGCGAGTTCAACTGTATGCCATTCGGGCTCTGCAACGCTCCAGGGACATTCCAAAGGTTGATGGAGTGCTGCTTGGGCCACCACAACTTTGAAACCGTGCTGTTGTACCTGGATGACGTCATAGTCTACTCCAAGACTTATGAAGACCACCTGAGGCATTTAGCAGAAGTGTTTGAGTCCTTGTCGGAGTATGGCCTGAAGATAAAGCCGTCCAAATGTCACCTATTGAAGCCAAAGGTACAGTACCTGGGTCATGTGGTCAGCGCAGAAGGTGTGGCACCTGATCCGGAGAAAGTCACCGTAATCAAGGACTGGCCAAGAGCCACCACGGTAAAGGAGGTGCAGCAGTTCCTTGGGCTGGTGGGCTACTACCGAAGGTTCATTGATGGTTTCACCAAGATAGCAGCGCCTCTTCAAGATCTCCTGGTGGGCCAGCCAAAGAAGGCTAAGAAGCAAAGCCCTCCATTTGAATGGAACAGCCAAATAGAAACATCTTTTGTCCGGCTGAAAGGGGCTCTCACGGGAGAAGAAATTCTGGCCTACCCTGACTACAGCCAGCCGTTTGTACTGTACACAGACGCCAGCAACGTGGGACTGGGAGCAGTTCTGTCCCAGGTGCAGGGAGGCAAAGAGAAGGTGATAGCTTACGCCAGTAGGAAGCTTCGTCCCACAGGAAGGAATCCAGAAAACTACAGTTCCTTCAAGCTGGAGTTCCTCGCTATTGTTTGGGCAGTGACTGAACGCTTCAAGCACTATCTGGCGTCGGCCAAGTTCACCATCTTCACGGACAACAATCCGTTGACACATCTGGCAACAGCCAAGCTAGGTGCATTGGAGCAGCGATGGATGGCCCGGCTGTCTAACTTTGACTTTACCATCAAGTACCGGGCTGGCAAGAAGAATAACAATGCTGATGTGCTGTCCAGAATGCCTCACTTACCCGAGTCTGGAGAAGACCTGGATGAACTCGAAGAGATAGAGTTACCGGCTTTCCATCACCAAGGTGTTTCCCAGTGTGAGCATGCTGTAGGAGAGAAGCGCTCGAGCCAGCACGAGGTCTCGGTCAACCCATTACTCCACCATAATTGGGAAGAGACACAGAACGGTGACCCGGCCGTGCGATTGGTCAAAGAAAAGCTAGCACAAGCTGAGACCCATCTTGGCCCAGATGCTCCAGAAGAAGCCCAGCAGCTGTGGAAGGAGAGGGGACGACTATTCACCTACCAAGGCAAGCTATGCAAGAGATATGTCAACTGGCAAACGAATGAACTCGTCTGGCAGATAGTGGTCCCACAGAGGGATGCTCCAATGGTCCTAGCAGCTTACTATGATAAAGCAGGACACTTCGGGTGGAAGAAGTTGGAGACCCTACTCCGTGATCGGTTCTACTGGGTGCACATGAGAAAGACAGTCGAGAAGTGGTGCCGAGACTGTGGTCCGTGTAACCTGAGGCGGAAAGATGGTGCCAGCCAGAGGTCTCCCCTACATCCAATTGTCACGAAGCAGCCCCTAGAGTTGGTGGCCCTGGATCACGTGAAGTTAACACCGAGCCGGTCAGGCTATGTTTACGCCCTCACCATTGTGGACCATTACTCTCGTTTTCTGGTAATAGTGCCTGTGAAAGACCAGACAGCCAGAACAGCAGCTAGAGCATTTCAGGCATACTTTTGTCGACCTCACGGTTACCCTGAAAGGGTACTGACTGATCAAGGTCCTGCATTCGAGGCAGAAGTGTTCCAAGAGTTCTGTAACATGTACGGTTGTAAGAAAATCAGAACAACACCGTACCACCCCCAAACCAATGGATTGTGCGAGAAGATGAACCATATGGTTATTGATATGCTCAAGACTCTACCGCTGGAAGAAAGAAACCAATGGCCAGAGAAGTTACCAGATCTGGTAGACCTGTATAACCATATCCCAGTAAATTTGACCAACTGCAGCCCTGCTTACCTGATGCGAGCAAGACCTGGCAAGTTACCTGTAGACTTGGAGATGGGAACTGTGTCCCCTGAAGCAGTTCAAGAGATAGAAGATTGGGATACAGAGCGACAACGGCAGTACCGCAGAGTTCAGGAATGCGTAGAAAAGAGCATGTCCCAAGCAAGAACAAGACAAGAACAGAACTACAATCAAACGGCCCCAGCAACTCCCTTAGCACCTGGAGAACAGGTCCTCAATAAAAAGCGGAGGGCACATAAATTAGATGATCAGTGGGAGAATGAACCCTACACCATTATTCCCTCCAACTTTGACAATAGTAAGGTATGCCTCATAAGCAAGGATGAAGGCAAGACCTATCAAACAGTTTCTAGAGACCGCCTGAAAGCGTGCCCTGAGCGGTGCAAAATCCAAAAAGAAGTAGAAGAAACACAAGAAAGTCCCCAAATTCAAGAAAAGGAGGAAGAGATGATCCAAACAATCCTCGGAAAATTCCCCAAAACTTGGACCCGAATCAATAACGCCATAGTGGTACCAGTCTTGACGTTCCCGCAGTTGGTCGAGCCGGAGACAGAAGAGGTTCCAGATCCACCTAAGGAACTGTCCGTCCCAACACAAGATGACACGCCAGCAGTGGAACAGGAGAATCAACCCCCTGCCAGTGGTGAACCTGTCCTACCCTTGGCGAATCTGAGATCCTGTAGGCAACCATCACGCATACCTGTCAGGGTTAGGCCTACCAGTAACACGGAGGGGGCAGACGCTCCAAGTAGTCAGGGACAAACCCCAGAGCTACGCCGGTCCCAACGTAGCACTCGGGGACAGCCCCCTCCAAGGTATAGAACATAGAAAGTAAAATACCTAACAGAGTGTAAATAGTTATGTGAAAATGTCTTGTATGTAATGTTTTGTTCTAGGTGAATAAGTAAATGGACAATTGGGCCACTGGACTATGGGTGGCCAACACTCTAATTGTACATAGTTAGCACCAGTGTGCTCAACACCCCTGAAGAAAAACCCGTCCGGCGTGCATAGAGTGGGGTCAACAATGCTCTGACGCACGCCCAGAGCCTACGTTGGGGGTTTTATTGCGGCGGGTCCCCCATGGAGCAGTGTAATGGACACCCGGCAGGGAGCCACACTGGACTCTATAGTATTGTTTAAGTTGTAACGTTTAAGTAATGTGCCTCCCATAATGGGATGAAATGTTCTAACATGTTATGTTTTGTTTTTCAGTCCGGGAGTACTGAGTTTAACTAAGGAGGAGTGTGGCGCCCCAGGACCTGGTCGCCACAACAGCATTGCCCCTCCAAAGGGTTAATGCTGAGCCTGGAGGTAATTGGGAGGTCTATTGGCCAGTAAGTGTAACATCCAACGCAGTTCTCCCTCAGACCAGCAGGGGGAGCTCTGAACCTGGAGTTCCAGGGAGCATTCCTTAAGTCTGGCCTGAGGGAGCAGTTAGTAGTCAGTCTGTAAAGAGGAGTGATAGCAAGCAGACGCAGAGTAGTGCTGTCCTGTGGAACTGGGGCCTAGAGCTGAAGCAGCTTGGCCCAGTGAGGCAGGAGGAGCAGAGAGGCAAAGAAGAGACTCGGACATCGGAGTCTGTGGCCACCAGGGCCTAAAATACTCCCTGGTAGCCGAATCCGAAGGGCAGGAGAGCTGCAAGCACCTGGCCCATAAACAGCCCGAAGGTACAGCTGCATCATCAGGGCCCGGTGTGGACTCCAGCAGAGAAGCACCAGAGAGGGCCTGTGCAGCCTACCACAGAGGGAAAGGGACGTACCACCGGTCCCAGCAGCACGAGGGCCATTGCTAAATCCAGAGAGCAGGGTCCTATCACAGCAAGGAAAAGAACAGGAGTAGGCCTCATACTCATCTGGCCAAAACGACAGCTCAGTTACTTCCAGGCCGGCCGGATCATCTTTACCACCTGTGACGGTCTCCCTGGACTACCCTGTTGCCCAGTAAAAGAGGAGAAGGTAAAGAGACTGTTGTTTGTGCCTGTTTCTTTCATTGCCTGTCGGCCCTGCACCGTGTTTTCCACACAACACCATAGACTCTCACGAGCACCAACAGTTTCCCCGGGGCACCGCTCCACCTGTGGGGAGCAGTACCACCATTGCTGCCATATCATCACCCCGGAGGCCTTACACAGCAGCGGCGGCTTAATAGCCGCATACCACAGGTGGCGTCACGAACACAAACCCCAAGTCACCAGCCATATTTAACTGACACCCACCAGGGCCACAGAGTCGGGCCCCGCCACCACTGACGACCCCCGGACTAGTCCGGCCCGGCACCGGGTGTCCCATAGCCCTGGGGTGGGCGAGCCATATACTTTCTGAAATATAGGCGAGGAAAGTTTGTCAAATGCACTGTTACTTGATAGGTGCAACAAAATCTAATAGGTGGGTCGGGTTTTGCTAGTTATTCCCGCCCCTGTCTGTCCTTCATCCCCCTGTCCTTCATTTCTCTTTCCTCCCCCTGTAATAACAGAGACAGCGGAGGAAGGATAGGCAGGCAGACAGGGACAGAAATAACTAGCAAACCTGACCCACCTATTAGATATTCTGCAGCACCTATCAATCAAGTAACAGAGCATTTCAAAAACTTTACTTGCCTGTATTTCAGAAAGTATACATCCAATCTGACAACTACAGGTATGTATAGAATCAGCATGATAGTGCCAGTATAGCACTGGCTTTAGTTTATATAGGAAAATAGTGGTGGTTGGTCCTCTTTAATACAGAATGCTTACTTATAAATCTTGTCTGGTGTGTAATTGCAGGTTAGTGTAAGAATAGTGGGAGAAGGTTAAAAAGAAAATAACAAAATACTGCTACCTAATAATATAAAGTACTGTCTTTTACATAAAAGGATGCCTGAGTTTGAAGGGTTATGTGCTGAACAGCACAATAATTAGAATTATCACAATACACTGGACTCATGTTTAGTAGCTTGTTATTTTTGTGAATTGAGATGTTACTTTCAGAATGCAGCAGATCAGGAATGAGAAATGACAGGGATAATCACAAAGGAAATATAACATGCACGTGGCCGGGAGTGACCGGGACCCCTGTGCTGTTCCAGCAACACTTTCCAATGTATACCAGAACAAATTTACCTAACGTGCGCTTTTCCTAGTGCAAGGGTGCGAGTATTACCCCATTGATTCAAGAAAAATCACTGGGTGTACATGAGGACTTTTCGGTGGGTCAGCACAATGGTTTACCATTAATGCTAACCTCCTTCTCGTGTACCCACACAAAGCATCAGGTTACCTGGGTGCCAAGCATTAGCCGTAACTGCCGTATTACATGAGGAAAAGTTCAGTCCTTGTCTAAACGGCTGCAGCCTACCTAAACTAGTTGGTGCCAAACGCTAACAGATGTGTGCACACTTCCCACCAACAATGTCTCTGCGGAGCCTGAGCTCAGGACTCACAGTTTCACTCATCCTCAGGAACATCAAGCTTTTTGGAGACATTTTTATAGCCTTTATATTTTAATGTTTGTCTACTATTTTTTTTGCATTATTTAGGTCCATATTCAGTGTTGTACATATCATCGTACCAAACAGCACAGTGACTACTTTTCACCATTAAATTTGGCACAGTTGACTGATTACAAGTTTCTAGAAACCTGTAATCCTGTAATGCTAATTACAGAAATCACCTTAGTTTAGCATCCCTATGGTCAAAAATATTTTCAATATTTTCTACGGGTATGACATGTTTTTCAAGGTCATTTTCATTATTTTTTATATTACTTTCCTGTTGAACCAGAATGCAAAAGTACTGTCTGATTGTCATTAGTTAATATTCAGTAAATTTAAATTGAAAATTACTTTTGTCAGTGTTAAATTATTTCAATGACTATTGTGGGTCAGAAGGGTACAAACAAATTTGTCCATGTACGTAAGTCCGTTGAGTACAACTTATAGCCTAATAGATTGATCTAGAGGAAGGAAAAACCCCTATGAGGCAGATGCTAATTGCCCACAGGAGAGGAAAAATTATTTCCTGCCTCCACAGACAGCAATCAGACTAGTTCCCAGGACCAATGTTCCATCACAGAATCTACTTCCCATAACTGGTAATATTATATTTATCCAGAAAGACTTCCAGACCTTTCTTGAATTTGCTTAGTGAATCGACCAAGGGAAAAGATTTCCTATGTATTTTTTTGTTTTAATTAATTTTATATCTTGGATAAAGATGCAAAAATGTGCATGGTATTTTATCGGAGACAAAGGATTAGAGCGTTTAAGATTTAATCAATGCTTCACCCAATGGGAGACACAATGAGAAAATCTCTGTACACATGAAACCTCATGTGCTCGAAACAATTATATAGCTAATAAGGAACTAGGGTATTTCTGCCCATCAAGGATATATATTTTAAGGTCATATCCTCAAAAGAGGATTATCCACTAATATGAATCATCCTCTCATTTCATGTCTTAATCAGTTGTAAGAAATGATAGAGTATTCATTGTATTAAGGCCCATTTACACGCTACGATATTGCTAACGATATCGCTAGCGAGTGTACTCGCCCCCATCGTTTGTGTATCACGGGCAAATCGCTGCCCGTGGCGCACAATATCGCTAACACCTGTCACACATACTTACCTTCCTAGCGACGTCGCTGTGGGTGGTGAACAACCTCTTTGTTAAGGGGGAGGTTCGTGCGCCGTCACAGCCATGACACACAGCAGCCGACCAATACAAGTGGAGGGGCGGAGACCAGCCGCATTAACAGCACGCCCACCTCATTGCCGGAGAACGCAGGTAAGCTGTTGTTCGTCGTTACTGGGGTGTCACATGTAGTGATGTGTGCTGCGTCACGAACGACGAATAACCTACGTCCATAACGACCAACGAGATTTTGAAAATGAACGATGTGTCAACGATCAACGATTAGGTGAGTATTTCTGATCGTTAACACTTGCTCTGAGCTTTTACATGCAACAACGTCAATAATGACGCCGGATGTGCGTCACGCATTCCGTGACCCCGACGACATATCGTTAGCGATATCATTGTGTGTAAATGGGCCTTAAGTCTGTTCATCAATCTTTGCTTTTCCTGTTTGCATTTAGGCCTATAACCTGTAACATATCTGTGATATGATCCAAAATCTGATACACCTGAGCATCTTCCCCGTAGGCTTTAGATAGGTCTACTTTTTCCGGGACCATCTAGGTTCTATATTAGTTGAGGCCAAATAATATGTCAGAACGAAGGTACATTGGAGGATCCTCTATTGAGTCAATCTAACACTTAAAGCCCCGATACTCATTAGTCTACCATTGTCTGAAATTGCCAATATCGACAGGTTTGGCCAACAGTCTAATGAGTATGGGGGCACCCAACAGATGATTCTCAGAGAAGATAAGGGTCAGACATGTCTGATTTTGTAAAGCCGATCCTATTCTACCTGAGATAAGTTGCCACAAGAGATGTCTGGCAATGGCACTCTTATAGCGAGCAAAGGAGTGCTCAGCATAGTAAGCACTCCTCGTGTAGATTAGAGATGGCAAAAATAGCAGCCAGCAAAACAATTGGCCATACCATTGTTCAGCCATCATCCGTCTAATGTGTTGGGGCTTAAGTACAATGCAGGAATAGGTGACTTCTTATATTATCAGGGGCTCCATCTACAAGATTTAATTCCAAATGTACTAAAATAATTCTTTAACTACACCTCCAATTTAGATGGTCATCCATACATCATGACTCGAGGCTCACTAGTAAAACAAAAACTTTCTCCTTAATTTCTATATCAAATTCCATGTATTATTTCTATGAAGGAGGTGGTGTTGGGCCACTTGCGCGCCACACTCCTTCACCAAGGACATCCCGTGACCCGATGTGACTTCTGGTAGGGTGCATGACACTTACTGGGTTCTTCAGGCTGGTGTCCACCACACTGCTGGCAGTCCTCGTCGTAGACAGTTAGTAAGTAACACCCGCATCACTAGAGTTCATTTAGCCAACCAGAATAGTTCACTTTTATTCTTCAGACCATTATGACAGCTATATAGAAGGGTAACTCCAGCACTCAAGAAACATAAAGAAGGGGTCAATTGATTTTGAAATTTTTATTTTTGATTTTCTGCAAAAAGAGTGCACCTCAATCAATGCAAAACGCAAGACGACGTTTTGGCTTCTGGGAAGCGTTCATCAGGGTTTTGCATATAGACCGTTGAGGGTATGGGAAAGGAGATCTGTAATATCAGACAGTAGTCAGGACGTCTGTGGTACGGGTAAGGTGCCAAAGAATGCAGAGTCAAATCATATATGGAGTAAATGAGAGAGATGCAGTAGGTAGAGGAGCAGTGCGCCTTTAAGATGTCCACTGGTGTATTTGACCACGTGCTGGGCAAAGGTGACAGTGGTAGAAGTGGCCCTTTCTTTCACCCGGTGAGGGGGACTGCTACTGTCCCCTTGCTATTTTGGATCTCATCCTCAATCTCCAGGGTCTGTGTCTCCTTTCCTCCTCTTCCTCACATCTGCGTTTGCTGCTGGGCACTGACAGCTCTCTAGCTGGATGACTCTCTACGCCTGCTAGGGTGAGCCATAGGCTCCGGACCTCTTGAGTTTACCACAAGGTACCTTAACACCGGCCCTAGCACAGAGGCTACGTCTTCTCACTTGAACCCTATACTCAACTGTCCCCTATCGAGACCTCCCTACTGTCCTCTTTCCCGCATCTGTTACTTCCCCCTTAACCCTATCTTTTCCCCTATCCCAGCCCAACCACTAGGTGGTGCCTGCTGGCAACCGTTCTGCTCTACTGCATCTAGAACCTGCACCTAGATAGCATAATTACATATTAATATATACAATATAATTGGTATAACACAAAATTCATAGCATAGCCAATACAGGGGCAGTCTACCTCCTACATCTAGATCAAATTTCAATATAAAAAAAAATCCAAATTCCATATAAAATTATAGAGCAACTGTTGGATGAAAAAAGAAAGCTATACAATATAAGGATATCATATTTGCTATGTCCTACAAATGGAAAAATCTTCAGAGAGCTGCCCGTCCTGGAATGAATTAACGTCTTTATGGCGCTGCTCTTAGCATTGTAACCATGGAATATAGAAGAATATGTTACAACTCTTTGTAGACCATTGCATTTTTTTGTATTTTTTTATTTCTACATACTCTCGCCTGAAATTTTCACATTTTTTTACAGTATGGTATTGTGCCAAGTTTTGAATGATGGTTATTGTGCAGAGGCTCCAGCATTAGACCTTTCAGGCTTTTATGGTAAAAAAAAAAAAACATGCATTTCAAAGTAGTGAACTTGTGACAGGGGGAACAGAAAATTGTTTTTCTTATTAAAATCGAAAAGAAAAAAGCAATTGCAAAATAATCACAAGAGAAATTGTAAAAGTTGTTTTGCTGGTGCGTTACTGGTACCCGCTGCTCGTGAAGGACACTTGAAAACATAACATAAAAGCTGTGATTTGCATTTAAATATCTTGTAGAGTTTGCTATTACCTTTAAAATCTATCACTGCTTGATGCCGGGGTTGTAGAACTATTAAAAATGTCTTCTTCCCGTCAAGGTATTAAAATTGAGGCTTGACCATATGGTTCCCGATAGCTCATGTAATCTCATAACAATGGAGATTAATAATTGTTGGATTGAAGTAGAACTAAAGGTCACAATTACTTTAGATGAAATGAACAATGCTTTTTCGATTGATTTCACCAGGCTGGTCATCTTGGTTGAAAGGAATAAAACAGTCATTCGCGAGTGGCAAATCTTCTGTCATTCACTATAAAACTGTCTTTCCAAAGTGGGACTTCCCAAAACGAAGTTTACCCAGAGCAATGTGATGTAGTTTTGGCCAAAACCAAGGTTACAAAGTATTGTGCAAAAGTTTTAGGAAAGTGTGGAGAAAATGCTGCAATGTAAGAATGTGACTCCCTGACCTTTTCAGGGTGTCACAGGCAACTGCATTCCTCTCCTTATGGTGCAGAACTCACACTCCATGGTTCTGGGATCCTAACTATTGGTATTGCTTCCATCAGCATTCAAATCCTAGTCACCTCACACCACACCCTGTCAGGCACACCAGTGGGTGGTCTAGCTGGAATGGTGGTGGGAGGGACTTAGTCAGGAGAGTTGAGTGGTAGCCCTCGGAGAGTGAGGAGATAGGGGAGTTGTAGCTCCCTGGGAGACTTTGGCTAGGTCGCAGACGGTGGTCTGGGACTGGAGGAATCGGGGACCCGGTCGCAGGATATTGGAGAAAGGTGCCAGACTTAGTTTTGGAGAACAGTCTGCACCGTAATATCTAGTAACCGGACCGGTATCGAGCACGGCGGGGTACTGGACCCTAGATCAGGGAATAGCTTCACGCAACCTGATAATTAACCTGTGGAGGATAGTATCTTTATGAACTTTCCCCAAGAGCTCAGAGATCGAAGGCACCAACACAACGAGAGAGATAGGGCTTTCCAACTGATGCAGCCCACTAAAATCCCAAGTGTCAGCCATCGAGAGCACAGCTCCTCTATTTAAGTATAGGGAGCGGGACCCCGACAGCTTCAGGCCAAGGGGTCACTCAGAAACGTCTAAACATCAGTGCATGGAGGCAGGTCAGGACCATCAGCAATACCAATGGGAACGGATTCCCGGACGAGCTCCCCAGAGAGGCAGCGGCACCCACAGACTTGGTTTACTCAAGCGTCAGAGTCTACTTAATGGTCGCACCAACATCCACACGGCCTGAGTGAGTACGCTGTCCCCCCCCCCGTGTCCTGCCTGCCGGATGGTCTGCACCACGCTTCCCTGTGCCTCCACCATACAGAGTCCCGGGGCCTTCCCTTACCTGTGGAGGGAACGTCATCTGGCTGCCCCACTCCATCTCCCCCGGGTACTCCCATCGGCAGTGGTGGTACTCCCCTTACCGTGAACCACGGGTGGCGTCACGAACACTAATCCCCTGTAAATAGATTCCCCCCTTTTTTAGTTTCACGTGGCCACGAGCCCTCGGGTCCGGAGACCCTCGAGCCACAGCAACCCCCCGATCCGAGCAGTCCGACTACTGCAGGGGCAGTACAAGAAGGCTTTCAAAACTAAAGTGTTGTCATGCACGGTGTGGATCCACGTTTACGGATCATTACTACACAACCTACCATGCATCACCTGGATCGGCATCCGCAGTTTGCTACTACCTGATTGGACTCTGTACACACTTCCAACAAGCAACTTGGTTTCTGTAAGTGTCTCTATTCTGTCGGGCGTCGGTTGTTTTATTTACCACTGCTTCTGGCATGTTAGGAGTTAATGCCTCCTTGAGCCGTGGCTGGATTCTCAGTGAACCAGATTTGCTAATCACCATTTCCACCTGGTCTCCTCCTACTTAAGTCTGGAGAGTTTTCTGTACCATTGCCGTAGATAGTTTCTGCTTGCAGTTGCAAAATCCCAGCGTCTGTGGCATTCTTCTATGTGGTGACCAGCTATTCGTTGTTTGCTCTGGTTGAGAGCTCTCTGGTGTGAATTACTCCTACCCCTTTTGGTTTATTCCCTCCGATGTTGTTTTGTCTCTCATATGTGGTTGTTTGCAGTGTGAGTGTGTTTCAGTTTAATCCCCTTGTCAGTGTCTTTGAGAGGTTATTACTTTGTGTCCTGCCCATCCCAAGGTTGGTGGTCTAGGAAGAGGTATTAGGTCAGGGCCCGACAGGAGACAGGGCCAGGATGGTCACCTGGACCTCCCTATCATCAAGGGTACCTCCAGGGTCAGGGTGAACGCAGGGCCCACAGTCTTAGGGACCAGCTTAGCACCCCCTAATAAATGTTGATACATAGTTTATTTTATATCAATTAACAAAATGAAAAGTGAATGAGCAAAAAAGAAAGCCAGATCTAATCAGTACTTGGTGTGACCGCCCTTTGCCTTTAAAACAGCATGAAAGCATGAATTCTTCTAGGTGCACTCAAACAGATTATGAGGGAACTTGACATGGAGTTTATTCCAAACATCTTGGAGAACTAACTACAGATCTTCTGAGTATGTGTATGAGGCTTTGGCAAATTCTTCTGTCTCTTCATGTAATCTCTGACAGACTTAATGCTGTTTGGATCCGATCTCTGTTGGGACCTTATCATCACTTCCAGAACTCCTGTTCTTAACGATATTGGCTGTATGTTTGGCAATGTTGTTCTGCTGTAACATTAACTTGGAGTAAATCAGATGCCTCCCAGATGGTATTACAAAAGGCAAAAGTATCTGCCTGTGTTTATCAGCTTTGAGGATACCAAGAAATGGGTAACATTGAGGTTTGTCATAGAAACTTAGTGCAGCAGCTGAATGACACATCATGTTACTTTCCTTCTAAACTGGAAAATGTCCAGCAGTGCCACCAGCTCAGAGATGGCAACAACTAGTGGGATCCAGCTACACCTACTCAGAGAAATCGGGCCACAAGTAGTTTACATGGAAGAATTGCAGCCAAAAAACAGCACTTTGACACGGAAACAAGGCCAGGTGACTTAACTATGTACAAAACCATAGGTAATGGGAAGCAGTATGATGGCAGCAGAGCTGGTCAGCAGCACAATAATGGGCGTCTGCAGAAAGAGTAAAGCATGGTGGAGGTCCTCGCACGTTTCAGGCTGCTTTCAACATATAGTGTTGGGAATTTGGTCAAGATTAATGATGACCTTAATGCTGAGAAATATAGGCAGATACTTATTCAACATACGTAATGATAAGGTAGACAACTGATTGGCTTTATTTGAGGCTTCTGGTACCTAGTTTTAACTCTTTGACAGCTACTGGATTCACATTTTCATTAGATTGTTATTACGCATGTTCTGCATTTTTGATCCTGTACTTTTTACTTCTGCATTGTTATCCAGGCTAGCTTTTAATTATATCTTTGGTTTTACACTCAGTACTTTTATGATACAGTTTGGTGGGGATACAGCAGCTGAGTCCCCATGATCTGCAGGTTAGCATGAATATCTTTGTATGTAACCCATTGAAACTGATGGACATTCATTGTTTTCAATGGACTTTGATGGTTCCTAGTAGCTAGCTCTAGGCTGTCACTAATAGATTGGGTCCTAAAGGGATAACAGCCTGGAACCACTTCAGTTCAGTCATACTAGGCTATGGTGTATGTATAGAAATCGGGCTATGAATAGAGTGGATTTCAAGAGAAAAGTAGACATTTGGAGTTTTATTGGACGTAGAAGGAAAACTCCTTCCTATTGTTACTATCTATAGCGTAACACTATTCATAATGTCAGATGAGAAGAGGGTCCTAAGAGGAGTGGGCAGGAAATTAGACGTGAAGTGCAGTAAGGACAATATATTGACATTTCCTGCTTGACAGTGTCAATGAAGCCCAGAAGATCTTGGTAAAGCCCCATTCTCAGTCACAGCGGATTGAATGCTATTGAAGAACGCTTTAACTTCAGTATATAATCAAGTGGAGCGATGTATATGTTGCCATCCATATAACTGGTAGCTGTTAATTTATCAATATTAAAAATCAAAAGCCGCTAATGAAATTATCTCTTTTACATCTATAGTATCTGCATATGTATACACTTATCAGGCATATTAAACAGGTGACTTGATAAAATGAAGTTTAATACATTTTTATAATATTATTGGGGACTGCTGTAATTAATTATACATATTTAGGTATAAAACTGATGAGCATGGCATTTCTGTCAATTCAGAGTTTTATCCTGCAATAAGGAGCTCACTAACAAAACTTAGAATGGGTTCCAGCATACATGAAAGTTTAAAGAAGAACTCCCATCAAACTTTTTATTCTCTTAATATATTGAAAATATTATATTATATAGCAATGTGTACTTGCAATTGCTCATTTTGACTTTCTACCCAGTTAATTCTTCTCTTTTCTCTGCTCTATGTAAAACTATAGGGGGAAAAAAGCGCAATAGGGTCTTACCTGGTATGAGGGTAGACAGACAAGACAAAGAAGCACTCACCTGGTGAGGTTGTGCCAGTCACAACCCCTTATGATAGCCTGTGAGTGCCTGGTGGTTTAGCTGCAGCCCCGGGAGAGGAATTTTGTATCACACAGCTAGAAGAGAAGACCGAGTTTATGCCGTGCTAAAAACCACTTATGTGTGTAAATTAAAAGATTTCCTTTTTATTTGACAGTTCCTACACGTTTCAGAGACATCCGTCTCCTTCCTCAGGAAAAGAAATCATCAGTGGTTTTTAGCGCGGCATAAACCCGGTCTTCTCTTCTACCTGTGTGATACAAAACTCTGCTCTATGTAGAAACAGGAAGTCACTTTTCCTTGCATTTGTCAACCCACTCCTACTCCTGAATAGAGATGAGCGAACACACGGAAGTTTGGTTCGGCGGGTTCAGCTGGACCTTAGATAAAGTTTGGTTTGTAATTCGGACTTGACCTGAACCCCAATGGAAGTCACTAATTGAGCAGTTCAGGCCTCTATCCATATGCAGCCAGCCATAAACAGATCATTTCCTGGGTGGGGTTTTCCATTTTTTTGTTTTTGTTTTATACACACTACATCTGATCATGATGTTATTATCCTCAGTGCAAACTGTTCAAACACTGCAAGAGGCTTAAACTGGGCTGAGCACTGTGTGCCCAAGCACAGCAATGCTCATGCAAGTGGTTTGCACATGTAAAGTACCCGAACTCCAAACCCAAACTCTGTTTTTTCTGTAAAGTCTGTATTTGGTATGAACATTGAACTTTGGGTTCGCTCATCTCTAATCCTGACCAAGCTGCTTCGCTCCTCCCCCGCCATTGACTTTTGCAGTGATGACTCATTAGGTTAAAAATAAATTCTGTTTTTACATAGAGCTTAGTAGGATTCAGCTAGTCTGTTTTTTTTTTTTTCCAAAACGTTTTTTATTGATTTTTCAAATTTGTAAAAACATGACAAGTATCATTGCAAAAGAAGAACATTCGTCTGACAAAATGTGACATAGAGGTGGGTGATACCCCAATTTGGAGTTCCATGTTGCTGTTCGATTTAAGATAGTATACAGTAACATTAAACCAAAACATAGGTAATGAAATATAATATAACATATGCAATACAATTCGTTAAATCTCTGTGTCGTCCCTGAATGATTTCAATTTTGCTAGCGTGTCTTGGTATTCCCAACCGTCTCGTCTCCCCCTCCCGCCAGAGCCCCCTCCTAGGTGATTCTCAGTTTACCCAGGCTGTCCTGGATATCGCTCAGGATATACCACTCCGAGTGAACAAAAGGTGCCATCAGGTTAATTATTTCTCCCTGTGTGAATTGGCTTTCAATAAAATGTCTCCATCTCACAAAAAACTTGGCTGTCATCCCATCTTTATCCCTCTCCGCTTCTAGTTTTTCCCACTTCAGAAGGTTGTGTAGTTCGCCCACAACCTCCTTTATGGATGGGCCCTCCCTTTGAATCCAGTGTTTTAAGATGCAACGCTTAGCTATCATGGCTATGTCATGCATTATTGCGTATTTCCTCTTTTCCTGCGTGCTCGGTCCTCCTCCTACTCCTCCCTCAAAGGAGTGGAAAATCCACACCATTAAGTCTAGTTTGCTGAAAATTCCCCATGTTGACTGGGCAAATAGTCTGACTTGGTTCCAGAACCTAGCGATTGTCTCACATTCCCATAGCCCATGCAGCATATCCGTTTTTTCTTTTTGACACTTAGGACACCACCTATCCCTACCTGGTATGTTGAAACCTATAATGGCCCTATGTAGAATTCTGAATTGAGTGTCTCTCCATCTCTCATTGGTAATGTGTTTCCGCACTTGTACCCATCCTCTCAGTATATCATCCACCACTTCTTCCCTTCCCAATTGTTTCCCCCACGCTTTTAAAGTCCGACTATCCTCCCGAGAGATAAGCACCCCCCTTAGCGATCGATAAATTTTAGAGACATTTATACTTGTTACATCACATTCCAGTAACTCATCAATCGAACTTCTGTTCAGCTCTCTTCCAACCACACTCAGGTCTCCTATTATTCCATGTTTCAATTGTTCATACTGGATGACATGTGAGCTATTAAGGTTGTACTTATCCAGCACTTCCCGACCTGTCATCCACCTCCTGTCCTCCACATTCATAACATCTATCATTCTCCTGACTCCCCTCTCTTTCCATCTAGTAAATAGCTTGTTTTCTCGTCCCAGGGGAAAATTTGGGAATGCCCAGGGGTTCAAGTACTTGGACACTTTCCATGAGAGCCCCAGTTTTTTCCTTACCGACTTCCATGTTAGCATGGTGTCTCGGAATATAATTGAGTTCCTTATGTGCCCTTCAACCCTGGATAGTGGGGAGTGCAGAATGGACGTCAGATCCCACGGTGACGCATATTTAGTTTCCATCGCATGATCTGAGTACCTACTCGTTCCTCTCACCCAATCAATTACATGCCTCATGATACATACAAGATTATACCCTTGGACATCTGGAAAGTTTAGACCTCCCTCCTCTGCTGACTTCATCAGCGTACGCAGCTTTATTCTGGGTTTCCTTCCCCTCCACAGAAATTCTGTATACGCGGAGTTGAGCTTATTCACATCCTTTAGTTTTAGCAATAGCGGGATTGTCTGGAAGGGATACAGCAGCCTAGGAAAGCTCATCATTTTTATCAGGTGACATCTTGCCAGTAATGGAAGTGGCAGACCTTTCCATCCCTTTAATTGAACTATAATTTTCCTGATTAGCGGTCCATAATTCAAGTTATAGATTGTTTCCACCGATCTTCCTATATGCACTCCCAGGTATTTAATTGAAGATTGTGCTATAGGAATTCCACATAGACAGCCATCCCTTATTTGTCCCCCCATTGTCCCATGATGCCCCTTTAGGAACATGATCTCGCATTTTTTTTTGTTCAGTTTGAAACCGGAGAATGAGCCAAATTTTTCAATCAAGGCAAGAGTCTGTGGCAAATCCGCACCGGGGTCCCCCATATAAAGTATGATGTCATCAGCAAAAAGCGCTGTCTTTACTTCTGAACCCCTTATCTTGATTCCTTTAAAGCTATTTTGTCCCTGTAGTATTCTTGACAACGGCTCGATTGCCAGGTTGAATAAAAGAGGAGATAATGGGCAGCCCTGTCTTGTTCCCTTCATCAAAGGGAACACGTCTGATAGAAAGCCCGGAGTGTGAACCCTAGCTCCCGAGTTGGCATAAAGGTTTCTAATGTAAAGTCTCATCTTGCCTACAATCCCTATGGCCTCCATTACCCTGTCTAACCACCCCCAATTTACATTATCAAACGCTTTTTCTGCGTCAAGTGTAACTAGGGCAGGTCTAGCCCCTCCCTCAGTGAGACCCAGTCTAACCGCGTCTACCACTAGAATTGTCTTTCGGATATTGGTAACGGCATTTCTCCCCTTAATAAACCCCACCTGGTGATTCGTAATGATCCTAGGTAAGATCTCGGCCAGTCTATTAGCCATGATCTTGGACATAATTTTTAAATCCTGATTTATGAGCGATATAGGTCTATAACTAGAGGGATCATCCAGGTCCTTGGTTCCCTTGGGGAGTAATTTAATATATGCTATGTTGGAATTTTTGGGTATTTCCGCCCCTCCCAGGAAAGCATTAAAGACTGAGGTTAGATCCGGCGAGATCAGATCCTTCAGAGCCTTATAGAATTCACTATTGAAACCGTCAGGTCCCGGTGCCTTGTTGGTGTTAAGCTCCCCAATTGTTCTCGTCACCTCCTCTACTGTGATATCTGCGTTTAAGGCACTCAAATCTTCCTCCGTCAAGCTAGGCATTTGGGCTTGTCTTAGCCACTCTGCCTCATCAGTCATGTCGTTATTCCCTGACCCATATAGTTTTCTATAGTAATCTCCCAACAGTTTATTAATGTCCTTAGGATCCGTAGTCACCTCTCCCCCCTTTGTTTTCAGTTTAGAGATCACTGTCATCTTTCTGCTGCCCCTTGCCAGATTGGCCAACATCCTTCCCGCCTTGTTGCCAAACCTATGTAAGTCAACCTCCTTGTGCGACCAGAATAGTTGTTCCTTTTTTTTGGCCCATTCGTCAAATCCCTCTTTTGCCTCCAACCATCTGCCTTTTGTCATGGGAGATCTATTTGTCACATAATTTGTATATGCTACCCGTACTGCTTCACTATGGAAATTATAATTCTCATTGGTTTTCCGTTTGATCATGGCTGCGTACCCCACCAGACGGCCCCTTAGGACCGCTTTTGCCGTTTCCCAAAATATCACTGGGGACTCTCTATGTTCCTTATTGTCCTCTGCGAATTCTCCCCACCACTCCTGTAGCACCTTGTGGAAATTATCTTGCCTGAGAAGGAACGATGGGAATCTCCATATGATATCTGTACCTCTCCTGAATTTCTCTCTAATGCCCAATCTCACCGGACTATGATCAGAGATCACCATATTCTCTATCACACAATCTTGCGTTCCACTCAGTAAGTCTTGCGAGATCCAGAACTGATCAATACGTGACCAGCTATCATGAGGGTGAGAGAAGTGTGTATACTCTCTGTCATGTGGGTGAGTTAGTCTCCAGATGTCTTTCAGTCCTACGTCTTCTAATGTTACATCCCTATTGTCTAAACTCCTGCCCACATTAGCTGTCCCCTCCTCGCCCCTCCTCCTATCTTCAGCTGAGTCTGGGACAGTGTTAAAATCGCCTCCCACTATAATGTTAGCCTCCCCATCTGCTAATATGGTGGCCTTTATGTCATCATGGAATGTGATTTGTTGTGAATTTGGGCCATAGACATTATAAATACTGAGTTTACCCGCTGGACTAACGATTGTTAAGTGCTGCCACCTTCCATGGTCGTCTGCCTCATGTGCCACTACCTCATGACTGAATTGTTTATTTATTAGAATCATAGTGCCCGCTTTTCTACCTTGTGCCGCTGCCCCGTAAACGGTGCCCACCCAATGTTTCTTCATGCGGAAAAAGTCCTCCCCCCCCAAGTGGGTTTCCTGTAATAAGGCAATGTCTGTCTTTAGTCTTTTCAGATGTCTCAATATCATTGCTCGTTTGTTAGGTGATCTCAGCCCTTTAACATTCCACGTAGTTATCTGTATCATGTTAACCTGTGTATTCTGCTTTTACTACTCCCTCCCCTATGGGCCCCTGCATCAAGGAAGACGAGATGTTCGACACTAGAATCACAGTTGGTACCACAAAATCGACACTCCCTTTCCCCACCTTGCAAATATAACAAATACAACAAAAAGCATGTAACTGTAAAACCTATTTTCCCTTCCGAGAAATCCACGGCGTTTCCCGCCACGTTGGTGAGCTCCCCTATTCCTAGCCAAAATATGTAGCTCCCTAATCACCCCCCAAAAAATATATGTTCTATCCCCGGACTAACTTGAATAAGCCTTTGAAAATTATGCAAAAATTAGCACAGTATGTCAAAACCTCAGCAAGATTCTCCAGTCCTACTTATCTCTGACTCCAGGTAGCCATCAGTCCGCCCAGAACAGGCCCACTTCATTTGAATTTGGATGATGTTCCTGGACAAAGGAGAAAAAGAAAAAAAGAAAAAAAAAGACCAAGGGGAGAGAAGATGGAGAAAGAAAGGAGAAGAACAAAAAAAAAAAAAAAAAAAAAAAAAAAGAGGGGGGGAAGAGGACCCAGACTTTGGGATGTTTTCCTCTCTTTTCTCCCTTCCCCCTCCTCCTCTCACCTCCCCAACCCTCTCTCCGTAATGCATCCTCCTCAACGCCTCTCCCTGTTTGGGAAGAGAGAAAAAAAAAAAAAAAAAAACAGGCAAAAAAAGGAAAAACAATGAGCGAGTTCCAGTTCAGGTATCATGGTTTCTCTCCAAGGGTTGGTTCCTGTGTTCCAGGCGAGAATTATGCTGTCGACCCGGGCTTGGCCTCCTTTCCTCCCTGGTCTCGACTTGCTTTTGTCCCCCAAGACGTCCCACATCTCTTCCTGAGCTTGTGGGGGATCCTCTTCTATTATTCCCTTCTCCACTAGCTCCTTGTTCTTGCCTTTCTGACCTAGTCTTGTTGAGCTCTGCCATGAGAATGTTTTCTGCTTCTTTGTAGTCCTTGTAGTATACAAACGAGCCATTGGGGTTTCTAACTTTCAGTGTAGCAGGGTATAATAGCTGGCACTTTACTTTTTTGTTGTACAGAAATGAGCAAATTTTGGTAAATTCTTTTCTCCTTCTGGATACTTCCGCTGAATAATCCCCAAAAATTAGCAGTCTGTTGCCTTGATATTGTAGTGGACGCTTTCGTTCTCTAAAGGCCCTCAATATTTCCTCCTTATGCTTATAATCAAGGTACTTGACCATCACCTGCCTGGCTCTTATCGGGGTATTCTTGTTTGAGTTTTGGCCCTCTCCCTTATTCGCCTCCTGGTGTCTCAGTGGACCCACTCTGTGGGCTCTTTCAACTCTGAATTTCGCCTTTATGCCCAGGGCCTGCGGTAGCTCCAACTCGCATATATTATCCAACCGTCCAATCGACACAGACTCTGGCAACCCGACTATACGTAAGTTGTTTCGTCTCGATCTGTTTTCCAAATCGTCCGCTTTATCCTTCAAGTATTCATTAGATTTTGCTAGAGCTGCTATTTGTGCTTGCATAGCCAGTATTGTCTCCTCGGAGTCAGATATTCTCTGCTCTGATTCTGCCAGTCTAGAGGCATGGGCATTTATCTGTTTTTGCATATTAGCTAATGATGTTTGTATGGCTGCCTCAATAGCCACTTTAACCTCTTTTGACAAGTGTGATGTCACTTCTTCAGCCAGTTTTTTATAGTCCACATTAAGCTTTTGTGTGTACTTGTCTTGGCCTGCAGGTGGTGCTGTTTTCTTAGTTCTCTTTGTCTGGACTGGGCCACCACCTCCATCCCCCAATAGCTTGCAGGCTTGTGATGTTGGTGTAGTAGGCTGCTTTTTGTTTCCTTTGGAAGGGGTACTATGAATTCTTGCATTTGACTTCCTGTGAGTCTGAGTGGGATTAATCTCCCTGTGCTGTTTGTCAGTTTCATCCTCCAACACTGCTGTGTCTCTGAGCTGCCCTGCTTTGCCTGCATCTTCTCTCCCCTCTGCCTCCATATCTCCTTCATCCTCCCATTGCGATCCACCATCATCAGTCCCCTGCATCCACCTCTCTCCTGCTGTGTCCTCCTGTGACTCCTTGCTCATATCTTCCTTATCTCCTGTCTCCTCGCTCATATCTCCCTTATCTCTCCCCTTCCAGCTCTGTGTTTGCTTTTCTGTGTCTCTCACCATGCGTTCAGGCTCCTCCCCCATCAGGCTCGGCGCCATTATCTTATCTTCTCCTCTGTCCATATCAAAGCTTCTCCAGGCTGATTCACAGCTCCCAGAGCTTCTCAGGAGGTACCGTTCCATAGCTGTCTGCTTTAGGTAACCTCCTGTGCTGCTCTCTGTTTGGTGGCTCGTCCGGGGGGTCTGTTTTTAGTCGGTTTCTGTGAGGGGTGGCAGGAGCTTCTCCCCTAAGCTGCCACCTCAGCCAGGACAGGAACAGGAAGTCGCTAGTCTGTTTTTAATCATGTGATTTCATAGACTGAATGGAAAAAAAGAAGAATTAACTGGGTAGAAAGACAAAATGAGCAATAGAAAGTAAAAAGTGCTATATAATTGTTATGACTGAGCTCTACTACTCACATGGGGATGAACAAACCAGGGGAGATGTAATACCTGTAACCGACAAGGCCCCATTCAGACTAGAAGAAGCCCTATATCTAACACTGATTTGTCCCTGCCTGACTGCAGAGGCTGGCACCCTAATATTATGAAATGGTGCCCCCACTCAATGTTGGCTGACCTTAAGTGACCTAAACTGCACCTCAACTATAAACAAAGTGCAACATTAAACAACAATTAGCATAATTGTGTGTACACAGGCAGAAGGTGAGACACAGGGCTAAAAATGTGTAACATTGTACTACAAGGAAGATGGAGGAAAATGAAGGAAACTCAAAAGAATTAAAGAATACATAAAAACTCCCCAAATCCTAAACATAAAAGAAAGGGAAGCATACTGGGAAGGGAAACACAAAAACAAACTGCAGGGAAAAGCAATAATAGTTATTCAGCAAGATAACTCTTAACTGAAGAGCTAAGAAGACTCCAAACATCATTCTATCCAGGAATATAGCCAGCATTCAATGTATGTGAATGGTGAATATAAATAGCCCCTCCCAATATGTGATAGGGCAAACAAAATGAGGAAGTGAACACACCTGAATAGAAATAAAGGGAATGCAAAGAAAGGAAAGACAAGAGAACTATCAGCAATAGGACAGAGACAAAAAGAAGCTGGCACCCAACAGAGAGGGAAACCAACAAAGAAAACAGAGATTACCAGATTGTGCCATGACAATAATATGATGAGTGCTTAATTAATATGATAAAAATTTTGATGGGATGCTTCTTAAATGATTATTATTACCTTATTCTTATATCCCTAATGCACAGTAATAATGCACACAGTGATATCACAGTACAAGCAAAGTGCTCATATTGATGTCAGAGCACATAGATAATGCATATATTATTGTCAGTGTGCAATTCATTGGATCAAGCCAGCTTTTGTGTCCCTGTACTACTCCAATACTGCATAGGCAAAGCTGCCTTTGCTTCTAGGATGTAATATGACGTAGAAGGAAATCAGGTATATACCGCGCTGATACTCAATATTGTATTAATATGATTCCTTTATTGTTTGTACAGGACTACACGTTTCAGAGACATGTCTCTGAAATGCGTAGACCTGTACGAACAATAAAGGAATAATTTTATTACAATATTAAGTATCAGCATGGTATATACCCGATTTTCCTTCTACGTCATATCACATGCTCTACATCTCGGGGCTATGGCTGATACCACCACTAGATGTGCTACATAGTGGGTTGAGACTTTCACAACCTGAAAAGGTGAGTGTACCGGAATACTTCTTTGTCTGACATCCCTACCGGGTAAGACCCTATTGCGCTCTCTCTTCCACAGTATCTTCTCCTTTGCTTCGAGGATAGGAGAGTATAGAGTTAAGACTTACAGAGTGACCATTGTTATGATCCGGGACCATGGAAGATCACAATGCATCATTGGCAAAAAAGGTGACAAGAGCATTGGCAACTAATCTGGCTGCCATCCCCTTACTAACCATCAACACTAGAAGTAGCTGAGGGGTGAACTATCATCCTATGCACTGTGAACCCAGCTGGAGAACTAGCTATCCTAAAGGAAGGAAGGATGAATAACTCTCTGCCTCAGAAATAGACCGCAAAAGGTATAGCAAGCCCCCCACATTCAAAGACTATGGTGATATAGGAAAATACAATACACAGATGGAGGATAGGATTAGCAAAGGTGAGGCCCCACTAACTAAATAGGTAAGGGGCTGATGGTGGCCAGAGAAAAACCCTACAAAACCCCAAATACCTGATAGTACAAAAAGGTCCTCAGATCGCACGATCTGCACTCCGTCCTATATCAGGCGCTCTTGTCAAACCAAGAACAGAAAACAGGACCAATTACAAATTCAAGAAACACCAAACACATGGACTTATAGGAGCAATACTCCAAACATAGCTGCAGGGAGCTTGCCAGCAAAGCAACAGAGAGAGAAGATTCCTGCATACAAATAAACTGACAATAACCACAATAATTGAAAACCCAGATAAGAACAAAAGAACAAAAACAACATAAGAAAAAACAAGCACTTTTCTGGGGTAGAAGTGGTCTGGAGCAAGATGAAAAGGCAGGTAAACCACAGAACAAATGATAACCAGCCCAGACTGCCAGGAGACCAAGGCTATAGTAGGCAGAGAGTTAGCAAACACCCCTTACTCAAGAACACCTGGTCTCTGTGAAACCATTCCTGGCCACAAGAGGGAGCCCCACAGCAGCAACAGCATAACTGACATTCACAACAGACCATGCTGCTGGTGTAAACCATCAATCTTCAGGAGCACACCAACCTGGCAAGCAGGAACCTGGAAGGCAGAGGACTAGTGTGCTCCTGAAGACTTATTAGATAACCTCTTTAATTTATGTGGTTAATTTAGCCCTTTACATGCACTCTTTTGCTAAGGTCTTAGCAAACGGTACGAGGTCTTAGAAATAAAAAAAATATATTTAAGCCATCCTAAAATAATTTTATATATAAATATATTGAAAATGAGTTATTTGGAATGCCCACTGGGATTTGGCGCGCCTTAAGCAAAGTTTTGGTAGGAAGAATGGGAGAAACATAATGGAGCTAAATGTTGGGTCCATACCCAATTTACAATATCAAAATAGGGGCGTAATTTTATTTTTTGTACTTGTTTCTTTGTTTGGTTGTTTTCTATTTTGGAAAATGGTTAAACTTTTGATCTACAAAACTTTAAGGATCATCTCTATAATTTACAGATTAGTACATGTACCATTCCAACATATTTCAGCAAAACTAATGAAGAACAAATATCTTGGGAGCAGCTGAAAAGCAGCTTTAGTTTTCTCTGGAACTTTTTCTGATACTATCGCCGATTCGTTTTGCGTTTGGTGCAGTCTTTGAGCATATGAGACACAAACGTCCCTTTGTCTTAAAATTGACACCTGGAGGTCTATTTATCTGTTACCCGGATACAGAACTTCAACAAGTCTGGAGACCGAGACTGCCTTCAATTTATCAAACAAAGCAATTTCACAGAAAGGAATACATCTGCATTCTCCTATATTACTTTCTTAGCAAGACATTGATGAATGTATTATATATATGGTTACATTTTAATGGTCCTCAACAAATGATAATGGAAAATAAAGAACATGCAACATAAAATCTTTACTATGTTCAATAATATTATAATATTACAAAAGAAAGTAAATAGAATACTCACAAGTCACAATAAAAAAGAAATTGAAAAAAAATTATATATATATATATATATATATATATATATATATATATATATATATATATATATATATATATATATATATATATATATATATACACACAGTCATATGAAAAAGTTTGGGCACCCCTATTAATGTTAACCTTTTTTCTTTATAACAATTTGGGTTTTTGCAACAGCTATTTCAGTTTCATATATCTAATAACTGATGGACTGAGTAATATTTCTGGATTGAAATGAGGTTTTTTGTACTAACAGAAAATGTGCAATCTGCATTTAAACAAAATTTGACAGGTGCATAAGTATGGGCACCTCAACATAAAAGTGACATTAATATTTTGTAGATCCTCCTTTTGCAAAAATCACAGCCTCTACTCACTTCCTGTAGCTTTTAATGAGTTCCTGGATCCTGGATGAAGGTATATTGGACCATTCCTGTTTATAAAACAATTCCAGTTCAGTTAAGTTTGATGGTCGCCGAGCATGGACAGCCGCTTCAAATCATCCCACAGATGTTCAATGATATTCAGGTCTGGGGACTGGGATGGCCATTCCAGAACATTGTAATTGTTCCTCTGCATGAATGCCTGAGTAGATTTGGAGCGGTGTTTTGGATCATTGTCTTGCTGAAATATCCATTCCCTTCGTAACTTCAACTTCGTCACTGATTCGTGCACATTATTGTCAAGAATCTGCTGATACTGAGTTGAATCCATGCGACCCTCAACTTTAACAAGATTCCCGGTGCCGGCATTGGCCACACAGCACCAAAGCATGATGGAACCTCCACCAAATGTTACTGTGGGTAGCAAGTGCTTTTCTTGGAATGCCGTGTTTTTTTGCCTCCATGCATAACATCTTTTTGTATGACCAAACAACTCAATCTTTGTTTCATCAGTCCACAGGACCTTCTTCCAAAATGTAACTGGCTTGTCCAAATGTGCTTTTGCATACTTCAGGCCACTCTGTTTGTGGCGTGCTTGCAGAAACGGCTTCTTTCGCATCACTCTCCCATACAGCTTCTCCTTGTGCAAAGTGCGCTGTATTGTTGACCGATGCACAGTGACACTATCTGCAGCAAGATGATGTTGCAGGTCTTTGGAGGTGGTCTCTGGATTGTCCTTGACTGTTCTCACCATTCTTCTTCTCTGCCTTTCTGATATTTTTCTTTGCCTGCCACGTCTGGGCTTAACAAGAACTGTACCTGTGTTCTTCCATTTCCTTACTATGTTCCTCACAGTGGAAACGGACAGTTTAAATCTCTGAGACAACTTTTTGTATCCTTCCCCTGAACAACTATGTTGAACAATCTTTGTTTTCAGATCATTTGAGAGTTGTTTTGAGGAGCCCATGATGCCACTCTTCATAGGAGATTCAAATAGGAGAACTACTTGCAAGTGGCCACCTTAAATACCTTTTCTCATGATTGGATACACCTGCCTATGAAGTTCAAAGCTCAATGAGGTTACAAAACCAATTTAGTGCTACAGTAAGTCAGTAAAATGTAGTTAGGAGTGTTCAAATCAAGAAATTGATAAGGGTGCCCATACTTTTGCACCTGTCAAATTTTGTTTAAACGCAGATTGCACATTTTCTGTTAGCACAATAAACCTCATTTCAATCCAGAAACATTACTGAGTCCATCAGTTATTAGATATATGAAACTGAAATAGCTGTTGCAAAAACCCAAATTTTTATAAAGAAAAAAGGTTAACATTAATAGGGGTGCCCAAACTTTCTCATATGACTGTATATATATATATATATATATATATATACACACACACATATATATATGAAATTAACATTGCAAGAAGTCAATAAATAGTGGAAAAGTGATCACTAGTGTTAAATTTCAAATATTAATTTTGTGTTAAATAAACTTCCACATAATGTCAATTTAACATACTTTGTTATGCAGCAGAAATCCGAAGTTCAGATGTGGACAAAGTCTTGAAAAGGGTCAAAAAATTAAACCGAATTCTTTGCAGCATTCCTTGCTCTGTTCTTCTAGTGTCATGGTGTTCTTGCAGTTTCTTGATTTCTCCGATAAGTTTTGTGACATGACTTGACCCTGACCTTGTTCTTTTCAGTTGTTTCCGCTCTTTCTATGCTCTAGTTGATACATCATGCCAGTAAATTGCGAGGTATTCCAATGTCAGCCACCGATTTCTGGTTCCCTCCATTGCAGCTGCTTCTACATCTTTCGATTCAACCTGCATCTACTATTGTTAGGCTCATAAATGGACACTTTGGTTTCCGTTTTGCATCTGTTTTTATCGGGATTGTTGGAAATCCGTTTGTTCTTATTAGAGGAGTCTCTAAACACCTCTAGTGTTTTGGGCACATGCAGTGCTAAAAAGGCAGAAGCGTTAACGGATGACTTAATGGATGACCATCTGTGACGCCCCAGGGGTGCCGATCCTGTTCAGGGACGCCACAGGGTTTGTTCAATATGGCGAACAGGTAATGTCAGTTTTTATATATTGTGACGCCACTCACGGCTTGCTGCCAGGGATGTGAATGACTGCCGCTGCAGGTTTTACGAGCGTCTGGGGCTGATGGGGTCTGCAGCCAGATGATGTAGCCTTCCATGAGTGAGGCAGGCCCCAGGGGCTCGGGGGAGCAGGATAGCAGGTCCCGAATAACACAGACTGAGTCCAAAAGTCTTTTAACTGTTTTTTACTCACTTTAGATGTTGCGGTGAGCTGACCCGGGCGTTGCTGTGATGAACCAGGTAGGACCAGGGCTCCTTCGGGCCAGTCTGAGGGTAACCTGTTAGCTCACCTTCCTAGCACTCTGTGTTCGGATAACCCCCTGACGTGGAGTACCATGGGGGTCTATCCAGGGAGTCGCTGCTGCCTTTTCTCCCCTGTGTTTGGCCCGGTTGCCGGCAGCGTGGACCAAGTAAGATGGCTCCATGCTCTGTCCAATTATGGATCCCTGCGTTGCTGCTGAGGCTTGGACTCTGTGAGGTTGGTGAGGTATGTGTAGTTCCCCTCACCGGCAGGTTTAGCAGGTAGTTAAACTGGAGTCTGCTCTAGGGACCTGTACCCCGTATGTGCTTAGTCACCAGGATCACTCCACTGTTTCTACCAGGTGACCGTTCTCCCCCGCTAACGGTTACTACCCCGTGCAGGGTCTGACAAGTGGCAGCGCTCGTATCCGCCTCGTGACCGCCGCTTACCACCACCAAACTGGCTCTTTTCCTCCTCAGAACTCCACTCTCCTCCCTTCCTGACAACCTCTGCACTCCAGCTCCTAGCCCCTCTGCTACACCCCTTGACAAGATTTGATGGCCAGCCCCCCCGGGGACTGCCCAAGGGTCCCATCTACTGGTGTGAGGGAACTGGTTGCTATGTGTCTGTGCGTACACACCTCGTTCTGGCCCTTATGATTACCTGTAAGTACTGTCCCAGCATGGGTGTGTGACGCCCTGGTCGGGCCAGGTAGTCACAAATAGGGCCCTGCATTACACCTGTCCCTCATAGGTAATACACAGCCAAACATTTAAATCCTAGTCACCCCCCCTCAGGGCTTGATGGACACATGAGGGGGCGGAACCAGGCAGTTGGAAGACACCCACCGAGGAGTTCAGAGAGCCTGAGGCGGGAAAATAAACAGTAGTTGAGTTTCAGAGTTCAAGTTGGAGAGGCGTGTGGGCTGGAGCTGTGTGCAGCTCCAGCAGAGGCGAGAAAACCAATTTGAGCAGGTGCCAGGGTAGGAGCCCTGGTGCCTTTGGCTAGGAGGCAGACGGCGGTCTCCATCTGCAGGAGCCAGGAAGACGGCTCGGTGGAACCGAGGTGGACCGGGACAGGGTTGTAGCCTGCCGGTACCGACCCAGGGAACCGTCTCGGAAACTGGAGCACAAAGGGGGGTACTCAGACCCTGAAGCTAGGTCCAGAAGCTACTGGGGGCTAGCTAATTAACTGATTGCGGCCAGGACTAGCGGTCCTGTCCCACCCAAAGTCCCGACTGAAGGCAACAGCCCAATGAGGGGGATAAGCAGTCACCGCCACGGCTCAGAGATCCCACGGACCAGCGTCTACGGGCAAGGAGCTCCTTAGGCAACCACAAGCCGGGAGCGGACTCCTGAAGTTGCAAGCGCAGGCAGTCCACCATCCAACACAGATGCGGGAGAAAGACAGAGACCACCAGCTGGGTGGGGGACCAGACTGCGGCCGGCTGCGGGCACCGACCACCATCACCTTGGTTTACCAAAGACTCGTGTGTTTACCAATAGTGAGTACAACAGCACCGCCAAACACCCCCAACGGGTCCCTGGGCCACCATCCCTGACCACGGAGGGGTTAACAACTTGCTGCCGAACATCTCCCCCGGGTGCCCCGTAACTGCAGCGGTGGTGTCCACCTTCACCACATCCCGTGGGTGGCATCACGTACTTAATACGGCTCCGGCCGTACATCTACGTCCCCAAACCACAACCCCCCTTTCAGTTGAAGTGACCGCGAGACCCCCGGGTCCGGAGACCCTTGAGCCACCCACTGAAGGTCCGGATCCGAGCAGCTCGGCTGCCGAGCACGGGGCGGTACAGATGCAGTACTCAGTGGCGCCTGACCAGGTCAGGGGCACCACACATCCATTATGATGCACTTCACCTATACATCTATGTTAAAAAAATGGATCCATTTTCTATAATTTTTTTGGGGACAGACAAAAAAAGTTGTAGACTATCTTTTTTTATCCAAATAGTAGCTGGAAAGGATGTAAATTGATGACACCTTGTGATACTTCCAAGCCCATTCAAATGAATGAGTACTGACCTTTATGATCCAAATATGAATGTAAAAATGTAAATGACTACTGGATATGTGAACAGAGTATTACACTCTAGTTAATATGGCTTGCAATGCGTTAACTTTTTTTCCCATCATTCTGGTAGAGGTTGATCTTGGTTTCATCTGTCCAAACATTGTTCTTCCAGAACTGTGCTGGATGTTTAAGGATATGTGCGCACTAGAAAAAGGATTTTTCTTAAGAAATTTCTCAAGAAATTTCTTGAGAGTGAAGGATTAGCGCAACTGCGTTAAAATAACGCACCAATAACGCAGGTAATAACGCATGCGTTATTAACACGTTTTGGGGCGTTTTTGGTGCGTTTTTTGCAGGTTGGTCCCTGCGTTTTTGAATGCTTTTAATAGCTACTTTAAAGCTGGGTTTACACACTGCAACATCGCAAACGACATCGCTGTAACGTCACCGGTTTTGTGACGTTACAGCGACCTCCCCAGCGACATTGCAGTGTGTGAAACACATCAGCGACCTGGCCCCTGCTGTGAAGTTGTGATCGCTACAAATCGTTCAGGACCATTCCTAGGTCCTTTGTTTCCCGCTGTGCAGCATGCATCGCTAGAAAGTTTCAGCGTGTAAAGGGGACTTTACAGCGACTTCCCTTTCAAATAGCAGCTTTACAACGTCCCCAACAACCAGCTAGGTCGCTCTGCAGGTCCGGATCGCTGTTGCGTCGTTGGCCAGGTTTGCCTGTTTGACAGCTCACCAGAGACTTTGTAGCGATCCTGGCTAGGTTGAGATCGCAGGTTGGATCTCTAGAAAGTTTCAGTGTGTAAACCCAGCTTTACAGATAATATATAGATAGAGAGATAATAGATAGATAATAGATAATAGAGAGATAATAGATAGATAATAGATAATAGAGAGAGATAATAGATAGATAATAGATAATAGAGAGAGAGAGAGAGAGAGAGATAATAGAGAGATAATAGATAACACTGGGGAACAATTTGAAAAAAAATTCTGTTGAGTTAGGTTTTTGAGCTGATTTATACTAAAATTGGCATGCTGATTCCAAAAATGTAGTCAGTTTTTTTCTATCACGTCAAGTTTTTCCTCCTCAACTTACCTGCCATAGAAGCACAATTGCACTGATTTCTGTAATAAGACTTGTTATCTGAGTACAATGCGACTCATATAGAGCTACGTGGCAACTTGTAAGAGTAGTCACAACTGAGACAGTGTGGTGAGAGGTGTGTGCAGCTCCCAATACGTCATAATTATCAATATCTTTACACAAAAAATGTATCATAGTAGGAATAAATAGGATTTGTGATGGCTTTTCTCTTTACATTGGGCGCTTAGTTGTAATTTATATATCTTTTATGATTTTTTTCTTTGTTAGTTTTCAAAGCTTGTAACTTTCCATCTCAGTGTTTTATTTACTTATGTACATATTTCCTTTGTTTCAGATCATGTCTGCTCCTTCTTCCTCTCGTCGTAAATGCCTAAGGCTATGTGCCCACGCTACAGGATTTATCGCGGATTTGACGCGGATTTTGACGCGGATTTAGCGCGGATTTGCCGAAAATCTGCAGCACAGCTACTCCCCAGCCATTTCAATGGCATTTTGGAAATGCTGTGCCCATGCTGCGGATTTTTCCGCTGCGGATTTTGCCGCGGATTTTGATGCGGAACAAACTGCAGCATGTCAATTGTTTGGTGCGGATTTGGTGCGGATTTTCTGTTTTGAATGGGGAAAAAAAAAAAAATAAAATCCGCATCAAAATCCGCGGCAAATCCGCGGTAAATCCGCGGTAAATCCGCGGCAAATCCGCGGGTGCGGATTTGCCGCGAAAGTTGCGGATTTTCAGGCAAAAAAATCCGCAGGGACCTTTTACTGTGGACACATAGCCTAAACAACCCTGACTCCTTCTGCTATATTTGTGGTGTTTTCACCATTCCAGTTCAAAGGGCAAACATCAGTGCATTTGTCAAACAAGCATATTTTGCATATTTTAAAGTAAAACTTGGTGATCAAGATAAGCCATGGGCCCCTCACATAGTGTGCAAGCAGTGTGTCAAGAGTTTACGGATGTGGACCAAAGGAACACGTGAAAAGTAGGCATTTGGTATCCCCATGGTGTGGAGAGAGCAAAAAAGTCATTCCACAGACTGTTACTTCTGTTTAGTGAGAACATCAGGATTTAAACAGGAAAAATTAAAGTAAAATAGAATATCCAAATCTACCGTCAGCTATCAGACCAATGCCTCATTCAGCTGAAATTCCAGTGCCAGTGAACAGCTACCATCTCTAGAAGTTCTGAGTGATGTTGACGACACAGTGATGATGCAGAATTTGAAATTCACAAGGATTCAGTTCATAAGGGATTTGATCAGCACGAGTTAAATGATTTAGCACGTGAATTGGGCTTATCAAAAAAAGCTTCAGAATTACAAGCATCAAGGCTGAATGAGAAACAGTGACTTGAACAAGGAGCGAAGGTATCATACGTTCGTACTAGAGAAAGTACATTTTTGCAGTACTTTCGGTGTGACAGCGGTTTTGTGTTTTGCCATAATATTCCTGGTTTACTACAAGAATTAGGGCTTTCAATGTACAATCCAAATGAATGGCGACTGTTTATTGATAGCTCAAAGCGGAGTCTTAAGTGTGTCCTTCTACACAATGGCAATTTATTTGGTGCAGTCCCTATTGGGCATTCTGTCTCTCTTCGTGAAGAACATGGAGATGTAAAGAGAGTTATTGAGTTATTGAAATATGACACACACAATTGGATCATCTGTGTTGACCTTAAAATGGTTTGCTTCCTTCTTGGTCAGCAACGTGGGTACACAAAGTATCCCTGCTTTCTCTGTATGTGGGATAGCAGAGCTCGAGAAAAGCATTGGGTTGAGTCGAATTGGCCTCCAAGATCTGGTCTTAAACCTGGAGATCCTAACATTCTACATCAGCCACTTGTTGACAGGAAGAATATACTATTCCCACCTCTGCACATAAAACTAGGTCTCATGAAGCAATTTGTAAAAGCAATGCCAACTGACAGCGACTGTTTAAGTACATCATGTTGGCACTTCCTGGACTGTCCATTGAAAAAAATCAAGGCTGGTGTGTTTGATGGTCCACAAATTCGACAGCTCATCAAAGATGAACATTTCACCGGGACTATGTCAGATCTTGAGAAGAATGCTTGGTTATCATTCAAAGACGTCGTCAAGAACTTTCTTGGAAATACACGTGCAAGTAATTACAAAGAAATTGTTCAGAAACTATTGGAGAGCTACAAAGCACTTGGTTGCAACATGAGCATTAAACTACATTTTCTGCATTGCCATCTTGCCAACTTTCCGGAAAATCTTGGTGCTGTTAGCGAAGAGCAAGGTGAACGATTTCACCAAGATTTGAAGGTTATGGAAGACCGTTCCCAGGGTAGATGGGATGTACATATGATGGCTGACCATTGCTGGAGCATTAAACGTGATTGTCCTCAAGTTAAACACTCCAGAAAAAGCTATAAATGTACATTTTTACCTTAAATACTTGCATATATATATATATATATATATATATATATATATATATATATATATATATATATATATATATATATATATATATATCCTTTGTAAAAAACATGATAGTGTTAAAAAACATATTTGTCATGCCTATTTCTTATATATTTCATTTTTTGTTCATATTTGTACTATTTAAAAAAAAAAAAAAAAAACAACAACACTTTTTAGGTACAGTAGTTTACATATTTTTGAGAAGACAAAAATCCTATAGTTCAAAAACTTGACGTGATAGAGAAAAACTGAGATCATTTCTGGATTCAGCATCCAAAAATTAATTAAGAACAGTTGTCTGACCTAACTCCTAAAAAATTGCGTTCCCCAGTGAAATAGATACATAGATACATACAGTTAGGTCCAGAAATATTTGGACAGTGACACAATTTTCGCGAGTTGGGCTCTGCATGCCACCACATTGGATTTGAAATGAAACCTCTACAACAGAATTCAAGAGCAGATTGTAACATTTAATTTGAAGGTTTGAACAAAAATATCTGATAGAAATTGTAGGAATTGTACACATTTCTTTACAAACACTCCACATTTTAGGAGGTCAAAAGTAATTGGACAAATAAACCAAACCCAAACAAAATATTTTTATTTTCAATATTTTGTTGCGAATCCTTTGGAGGCAATCACTGCCTTATGTCTGGAACCCCTGGACATCACCAAACGCTGGGTTTCCTCCTTCTTAATGCTTTGCCAGGCCTTTACAGCTGCAGCCTTCAGGTCTTGCTTGTTTGTGGGTCTTTCCGTCTTAAGTCTGGATTTGAGCAAGTGAAATGCATGCTCAATTGGGTTAAGATCTGGTGATTGACTTGGCCATTGCAGAATGTTCCACTTTTTAGCACTCATGAACTCCTGGGTAGCTTTGGCTGTATGCTTGGGGTCATTGTCCATCTGTACTATGAAGCGCCGTCTGATCAACTTTGCGGCATTTGGCTGAATCTGGGCTGAAAGTATATCCCGGTACACTTCAGAATTCATCCGGCTACTCTTGTCTGCTGTTATGTCATCAATAAACACAAGTGACCCAGTGCCATTGAAAGCCATGCATGCCCATGCCATCACGTTGCCTCCACCATGTTTTACAGAGAATGTAGTGTGCCTTGGATCATGTGCCGTTCCCTTTCTTCTCCAAACTTTTTTCTTCCCATCATTCTGGTACAGGTTGATCTTTGTCTCATCTGTCCATAGAATACTTTTTCAGAACTGAGCTGGCTTCATGAGGTGTTTTTCAGCAAATTTAACTCTGGCCTGTCTATTTTTGGAATTGATGAATGGTTTGCATCTAGATGTGAACCCTTTGTATTTACTTTCATGGAGTCTTCTCTTTACTGTTGACTTAGAGACAGATACACCTACTTCACTGAGAGTGTTCTGGACTTCAGTTGATGTTGTGAACGGGTTCTTCTTCACCAAAGAAAGTATGCGGCGATCATCCACCACTGTTGTCATCCGTGGACGCCCAGGCCTTTTTGAGTTCCCAAGCTCACCAGTCAATTCCTTTTTTCTCAGAATGTACCCGACTGTTGATTTTGCTACTCCAAGCATGTCTGCTATCTCTCTGATGGATTTTTTCTTTTTTTTCAGCCTCAGGATGTTCTGCTTCACCTCAATTAAGAGTTCCTTAGACCGCATGTTGTCTGGTCACAGCAACAGCTTCCAAATGCAAAACCATACACCTGTAATCAACCCCAGACCTTTTAACTACTTCATTGATTACAGGTTAACGAGGAAGACGCCTTCAGAGTTAATTGCAGCCCTTAGAGTCCCTTGTCCAATTACTTTTGGTCCCTTGAAAAAGAGGAGGCTATGCATTACAGAGCTATGATTCCTAAACCCTTTCTCCAATGTGGATGTGATAACTCTCATATTGCAGCTGGGAGTGTGCACTTTCAGCCCATATTATATATATAATTGTATTTCTGAACATGTTTTTGTAAACAGCTAAAATACCAAAACTTGTGTCACTGTCCAAATATTTCTGGACCTAACTGTACATAGATAGATACATAGATAATAGATACATAGATACATACATAGATAGATACAGAGATAGATAGATAGAGGGATAGATAGATACATAGATACATAATAGAGGGATAGATATTCCAGCTTTATTTATGACTAGCTGTACTACCCAGCTTCGCCCGGGTTAATAACTGCTGTTAACAAAATAGAATGTATTAACAAAAATGTATTCTGCACACAAAAACCACAAAACAAATAGATAGAAATGTAATTATTAAAAGGCAAAAACTAAGCTAATAGAAGCATTTCATAACATATATTTCAACAGCACAGATATTCCACACAGATTTAACTAAATTGGCCAAGTAATGTGCTCTGTCTGTCTCTTTCCCCGTCTGTCTCTTTCCCAGTCTGTCCCACAGTATTTATCAATCAGCTGTGACACACTGAGGACATACTGCACTTCTCGCTGCCAGTAATGTGTTCACATCACCGACAGTGAGAAATGTCCTGGAGTTACCTCTGCAGCCTCACTCAGGGAGCCGCATTCAGCACTCGCTCACTGAATGAGGCTGCATGGAGAACTGTTGAAGCTGTGTATTCGGGGGGTCAATAAAGTGGAGAAAGAGGGGTCTTTTTGTCTTTAAAAAAAAATAATAAATAAATAAATCTTTATTTTTATATAGAGCTAACATATTCCGCAGCGCTTTACATACATCAGGAACACTGTCCCCATTGGGGCTCACAATCTAAATTCCCTATCTGTATGTCTTTGTAGTGTGGGAGGAAACCGGAGTGCCCGGAGGAAACCCACGCAAACACGGGGAGAATACACAAACTCCTTTCCAGATTGTGTCCTTGGTGGAATTTGAACCCAGGACCCCAGCGCTGCAAGGCTTCAGTGCTAACCACTGAGCCACCGTGCTGCCCTGTCTTTTAATCCAAATGAAGGAATTTTTCGGGGTGTGTGTGTTTTTTTTACTGTCACTTACAGTTTAGTAATGGCGTGTCATAGCCGCTGCCATTACTAATCTTGGACTTAGCGGCAGGTATTGGTTGCCGTTAACTCATTATTACCCTGATTGCCACCGCATCACGGCAACAGGAAGAGCCGGGGACACGCCAGGACTGTCGCATAATGGATGTGACATTCTCGGGGCAGCTGCAGGCTGATATTCTGGGCTACGGGAGGGGGGGCATTAACCTTGGCCCTCGCCCTCTCTAGCCTGAGAATACCGGGCCGCCGCTGTGTGTTTACCTGGCTGGACAGTAAAAATACGGCGGAGCCCACGCTTTTTTTTTTATTTTTTTATTTTTAATATGTACATTAGATTTCTATGTGTCTGTGCATTATATATGTATACTTCCTACACCACTGAAAATGGAGGAACTTTCTCTTCCTCTCCTAGTCACATCACTTCCTTGCAAAACGCAGGGCAGTGATGTACACTATGTCCCGAAAAACGAGAAATAACGCGGGAATAACGCAGGAAAACGCAATGAAACGCACATAATTTGCTACATGTGTTATTCTCTGCATGTTTTCATGATTACATTACAGTCAATGGAGTGAATAACGCAGTTAGCTGCAGAAAAGAAGTGACTGCTCATTCTTTTTCCTAAGAAAATCTACTGAAAGAATTTTCTTAAGAAAAAAACGCAGTGTGCGCACAGCTAATTTTTTTGGCATAGGTTTTGCTGGGGAATGTCTGCAGAAAGGTACAATTATTTTCTCAAGAAATTTCTGCAGCAAAAATGCGAACCCCCTCCCCCCCCGCAGGTAAAAACGCAGTGTGTGAACATAGCCTAAGATTTCTTTTTAGCAAATCTAGCCTTCTCATTCTTGAGGCTTATGAGTGGCTTGCACCGTGCAGTGAACCCTCTCTATTTTCTTTCATGCAGTCTTCTCTTTATGGTGGATTTGGATATTGATACGCCTCATCCAGGAGAATGCTGCTCACTTGGTTGGATGTTGTAAGGGGGTTTCTCTTCATCATGGTAATTATTCTACAATCATCTACCACTGTGGTCTTCTCTGAGTGCCCAGGTCTTTTTGCATTGTTGAGATCATCAGTGATTTATTTCTTTCTCAGGTTGTACCAAACTGTAGATTTAGCCACTCCTAATATTGCAGCAATATCTCTAATGTTTTTTTTCCTGTTTTCACAGATGAAGGATGACTTCCCTCTGTACTAGTCTGTCTTCTGTAACTTGTATATGTATTCTGTATGTAACCCCTTCTCATGTACAGCACCATGGAATCAATGGTGCTCTTTAAATAAATAATAATAATAAAAATAATAATCTACAGTGGGGAAAAAAGTATTTAGTCAGCCACCAATTATGTAAATTCTCCCACTTAAAAAGATGAGAGAGGCCTGTAATTGACATCATATTTAGACCACAACTATGAGAGACAAAATGAGAAAACAAATCCAGAAAAATCACCTTGTCTGATTTGGCAAGATTTTTTTTGCAAATTATGGTGGAAAATACGTATTTGGTCAATAACAAAAGTTCATCTCAATATTTTGTTATATATCCTTTGTTGGCAATGACACAGATGAAACGTTTTCTGTAAGTCTTCATAAGGTTGGCACACCCTGTTGGTGGTATGTTGGCCCATTCCTTCATGCAGATCTCCTCTAGAGCAGTGATGTTTTGGGCCTGTCGCTGGGCAACATGGAATTTCAACTCCCTCCAAAGGTTTTCTATGGGGTTGAGATCTGGAGACTGGATAGTCCACTCCAGAACCTTCATATGCTTCTTACAAAGACACTCCTTCGTTGCCCTGGTTGTGAGCTTGGGATCATTATCATGCTAAAAGACCCAGCCACGTTTCATCTTCAATGCCCTTGCTGATGAAAGGAGGTTTGCACTCAAAATCTCACGATACATGGCCCCATTCATTCTTTTATGTACACGGATCAGTCGTCCTGGTCCCTTTGCAGAGAAACAGCCCCAAAGCATGATGTTTCCACCCCCCATGCTTCACAGTAGGTATGGTGATCTCTGGATGTAACTCAGCATTCTGTCACCTCCAAACATGATGCGTTGTGTTTCTACCAAACAGTTCTACTTTGGTTTCATCAGACCATATGACATTCTCCCAATTCTCTTTTGGAAAAGCCGAATACTCTCTAGCAACCTTCAGACAGGCCTGCACATGTACTGGCTTAAGCAGGGGAACACGTCTGGCACTGCAGGATCTGAGTCCCCGGCGGTGTAGTGGGTTACTGATGGTAGCCTTTGTTACTGTGGTCCCAGCTCTATGCAGGTCATTCTCTAGGTTCCCCCATGTGGTTCTGGGATTTTTGCTCACCGTTCTTGTGATCATTTTGACCCCACTGGGTAAAATCTTGCATGGAGCCCCAAATCAAGGGAGATTATCAGTGGTCTTGTATGTCTTCCATTTTCTTATTATTGCTCCCACAGTTGATTTCATAACACTGCTTACTGCTTGCCTATTGCAGATTCAGTTTTCCCAGCCTGGTACAGGGCTACAATTTTGTTTCTAGTGTCGCTCAACAGCTCTTTGGTCTTCACCATATTGGAGTTTGGAGTGTGACTGTTTGAGGTTGTGGACAGGTGTCTTTTATACTGAAAACAAGTCCAAACAGGAGCTATTACTACAGGTAATGAGTGGAGGACAGAGGAGCCTCTTAAAGAAGAAGTTACAGGTCTGTGAGACCCAGAAATCTTGCATGTTTTTAGGTGACTAAAAACCTATTTTCCACCATAATTTGCAAAAAAAAATCTTGCCAGATCAGACAAGGTGATTTTTCTGGATTTGTTTTCTCATTTTGTCTCTCATAGTTGTGGTCTACCTATGATGTCGATTACAGGCCTCTCTCATCTTTTTAAGTGGGAGAACGTGCACAATTGGTGGTTGACTAAATACTTTTTTTCCCCACTGTACATCACTCTGTAAACACATGAAATGGCATCACCTGCTCATGTGGGGAAAGCAAACTGACCGGTTAGGTGAGCAAAGCTTAAGCTGTTCTCCTTCTTGTGATTGTCTTGCAAGTAGTGCCTTGTCGTTGTCATCAGTTTCATCATCATCCTCATCTACTGACTTCTGTACTGTTCTTCATCTAACTACATTGCATCGTCAGTTAGCTTTTTTTGTGTCCATTCAGTCATCCGTTTATGTAGAAACTGAACTGCCACATGTCCAAGTTTACCACAATCGATGCCAAACCACCTGGACTGGACTGTTTTTTTGTGAAAGAATTAAGTACATTCAGCCTCAAAGGACAATATCTACAGTATCAGGGTTCCTTGTTATGTTTGGGCCCAAAATCAAAATTTTTATCCAAACAGAATTTATCATCATGCCTGAGGACACTCACCTGCTTCCTAAGTTTAGGTTAAATTACATTTTATCGTGCCTGCATTTGGGGTAACTTTGTCCAGAAGCATCCGGCACAAGATTTGGCTACTGTATAAGGCAAAATTGTGGTCACGTCTCAAACAAAAATTCTTAGAATGCCGTAAATGCAATTTTCTTTATCACGATTCTCGATTTTTTTCCCCAAAATTGTTAATTTTTTAGGACAAGTAAATTGGAGTATTACCAGAATAATATGTCTTCTCTGCTTGTTGACCGTTTTGGAGAAGAGATGTCTGGCAACCGCTTGTCTGATCAGAAAACCCCTCCCTGCACCCTGCAGAGTTAATACTTCCCTGTGAGTGCGGCCCAAATACAGATCAGAGCACAAGGGGCAGAATTGTTGTTGTAAGTTATTAAACATAAATTCTTTTAATCCTATAAGTGCAATTTTATTTTACAAAATTCTGCAACTTTTCTCAAAATTGTAAATTTTATTTTTGCAGGTGAATTGGCGTTACACCGTAACAAGTAGTGTTGCTTGCTTGGTGGAGGTTTTACAAAGCGGATGCTTACCAACCACACGGGTACTCAGGAGACCACCCAGCACTACAGCTACAACAAATACCCAAGGCAACAGCAGTAATCATAGGATATATGACATGATAGACCAGATATTTTATCTGTCAGTGCACCAGCCCAATGCACATCTCCAGAGCTGCACTGCCTGAAGAGGCAAGTTCAGTTGTACCTGCACTCTGTCCTTTCTTTAGCCGATATGGTAAACAATATGGTGAGCACCGATTCCATAGACGTCTTAAGGCCCCGTTACACGTAACGACGTATCTAACGATATATCGCCAGGGTCACGGATTCCGTGACGCACATCCGGCATCGTTAGCGACGTTGTTGCGTGTGACACTAACGAACGACTGTTAACGATGGATAATACTCACCAAATCGTCCATCGTTGACACGTCATTCCTTTTCAAAAAATCGTTGATTGTTGAGCACGCAGGTTCTTTGTCGTTCCCGAGGCAGCACACATCGCTACGTGTGACACCTCGGGAACAACGAACTACAGCTTACCTGCGGCCGCCGGCAATGTGGAAGGAAGGAGGTGGGCGGGATGATCATCTCCGCCTCTCCGCTTCTGTTGGGCGGCCACTTAATGACGCTGCTGTGACGCCGCACAAACCGCCCCCTTAGAAAGGAAGCGGTTCGCCGGCAACAGCGACATCGCTAGGCGGGTAAGTCCGTGTGATGGCTCCTAACGATTTTGTGCGCCACGGGCAGCGATTTGCCCGTGACGCACAAACGACGGGGGCAGGTGCTTTCACCAGCGATATCGCTAGCGATATTACTGCGTGTAAAGCCTCCTTTACTCATCAGATTGGACCAGTGACAAGAATTGACCTAGTTTGCTATCGTTGTGCTATCATGTCCAGCCTCAAATGTACTGTCAGAGTGGGAATTTCACAGTTGGTGGCTGTTGCACCCAATCATACGTTATCTTGGGCACATGTGGAAAACCTTACATTTGTCAAAATGTGTCAGGCACCAGACATGCCTGTCCATTGTGAGTTCACTACACAGTCCTACAGCCGTCAGCGCCAATGGCTCACCCTCAGTCAAGCATCTGCTCTCTGTCTATCATATTACACTATGTAACAAATTTGAATTGTTTGTTTGTCCTTGGGTACAAAGATGTTTTCCCAATCACTTATGAAGAAACATATATAGTATGACCGAATTGAGTTCAAAAGTATGCAAAACAAAATCACTTATGACTAAAGTGAAAACGAAATGGAAAAAATTCCCAAGAAAGTTTACTTTTGCTGTCAGGACATTGATATTTGAAATCAGTTTTTTCGAACATTCGCAAAATGTGCAACATTGTGTAGACCGCGAGAAGCTTCTGGAAATGCGAGAACTGTCGATAAAGTAGTATAATTACAGGATCCTTAAGTGTCCATTTCTGTTTGTGTTACAGTTGATACATATCTGCATTTAATTTAGGTGGCATCAAGAGGCTGTAAGTATCCAGCGGATGCATTTTGCTACATTTGTTGTGAATTTATAAAAACATGAGCTAAAAGTTACAACGTGGTGGCATCTTCTAAAATATGTGAGGCCTACAGAGCCTGCTACGGCATGCTTGTAAAGGATCAAGACAAACCATGGGCGCCTCATTTCACATGTGAATACTGGAAGACACCAGCCGGGGCACCAATCAGCACTATCACAGGCAGAACTGGCCACAGAGGACCGAGTTTTCTGTGGGAAAGAATAGCGTGAAGTGGGAGCCATTGGTGGACCCATGGAAAGTGCTGGTGCCACCCCTGCACATCAAATTGGGCCTGATAAAACAGTTTGTCACAGCTCTCAGCAAAGAATCATCAGCCGTCAAGTACCTACAAGATCTCTTACTTAAGCTGTCTGAGGCAAAGGTAAAAGCTGGTATCTTCGTCGGACCACAAATCTAGCAGATTCTACAGAACGAAAAACTCGTAAAGAAGCTGACTAGAAAAGGGAAAGCAGCTTGGAGCATCTTTGCTGCATTGGTGCATGCTTTCCTGGGCAATCACAAGGACGAGAGATATGTGCAACTGGTTCAGACTCTGGAATAGAACTTTGGAAAAATGGGATGTAAAACGTCTCTCAAAGTACATATCTTGGATGCTCATCTTGACAAATTCAAGAAAATGGGGGATTAATCAGAATAGCAAGGAAAGCGCTTTCATCAGGATATAAAGGACTTTGAATGACGCTACCAAGGACAGTATAACGAGAACATGACGGGAGACTATATTTGGGGGTTGATTCATGAAAGTGATTTGCAGTATAATCGTAAATTGACAAAAGCTACTCACTTCTAAACCACTCTTGCTTATCTTTGCCAATATTAAATGCATATACAATGTTTTTGTAACAAAAAGAAAATTAAGAACATTTTCGATTTCCTTATGCAAATACGTAAAACTGAATATTTCATTGTCCTGGTCACAAAAGCAAAGTCTACAATTAATTAAATAGTTTTTCTTGACTATTTAGGCATAGGTAACTGGAATATAGCACTTACCGGTAAAAGCTTGAGACAAAAATTGTTTTTACATAGTGTTATCTATGCTGCTACCGGCTGCTGTTGCTGGCCCTACATTGCCAGATTCTCGTTGCCTGCATCATCTTACTTTTCTATAATGTGCCTTCACAGTTTTGTCAGCCATACATCTACTGGCTGCCCACTGTGTTTTATAACTATACCGTGCTGCTGCTATTGCTGCCCTACATTACTAGACATTTTCTTGCCTGCTACATCTTATTTTTCTACCGTTCAGCTTTTATGCCCACCACTATCACTAAACAGCCATCCTAGCCACACATCTGGCTGCTCATTGTGTTTTATAGCTATACTAGCAAATTACCCGTGGCTTCGCTTGTGGAATTACATCTTAATTTTTTGGTTACACTTGCTAAGGTTACATTTTCAGTTTCACCCTGAAGATGACATCTTCAGTGTAGTTCATTCTTTTGTTCCCCATCCCTTGAGTCAGCCTGTCTCATCCAATTTCCTGAAGACGACGTTCCTGGTGTTCAGGTGTTTCAGCTTCCCTTGATTCAGCCTGTCTCATCCGTCTCCTTTCAAGCCGGTACTCGTGTTGTTCATTTGTCTCGGCTGTTTGAGACAGTTTTGCATTCTTAGTTTTGGGATTAACTTGCCCAATAGATGGTAGTTTTTTTGGACAGCATTTTAAAAAACAATCTTTAGTATTATGACCCTTAGTAATCATCACCTCACGCTGATCAGAGATCTAATAGGTGTATAGGTCGTTACGGGTCCCTGACCTTTGGTATTGCTAAGAACAAGCCAATCAAAATCCTAGAAACACTCTGCACCACACCCACCAGACACACCATTGGGTAGCCTGAAGGGCATAGGGCCGCCCACTTGGGGGTTGGTTAGGGAGGGTCGTCAGGAGTGTCAGGAGCAGTCAGTTGAGTGGTGGCCCTCGTGAGGAGAGGTCACAAGTCAGTTGGAGGAAAAGAGGAGCTGGGTTCCTTGCTAACACTAGCTGGCAGACTTTGGTCTGGGCCTGGTAGGAGCTGGAACCCCGGTCGCAGGGGATCATGTGAAGGGGCACGGAACTGCCGAGCAGGGCAGCCGGCGGCCTTGAGCCATCTCCGGGCAGGGGCCAGAGCACGGCAGGGTACGGGGACCCTAGGCCGGGAAGTAGCTTCAAGCGTCCTGGTAATTTACCCGATGAGGGCGAAGACTTCATGATTCGTCCTCCACCCACTCCAAAATCGGGGTACTAGCGCAACGAGGGGGATATGACTTTCCCAATATATAGTCCAGAAAATCCCAAGCGTGAACCCTGGGAGCAAGCTCACTCCGTTAGCCATACAGGCAAGTGGGAGCCGACTAGTTTTACACTACAGGGGCCAACCAGTAAAGAAAGTGGCAAGGAAAAGGTCACAGGCTAAAAAGCGGTGCTAAAAATTCTGCTTTACAAGTTGTCGGTGTCAGCGTTATTGGACTGAGTGAGTACGCAGTGACCCTTTCCTCCCCAACGGAGCTCCCCTCTCACAACCATCAAGCTCCGGGGCACTCTCCCCGTACCCACGGAGGGGTTAAAACACCTAGCTGCCATACCATCGCCACCAGGCGCTCTCCACAGCAGAGTGGTATTACACCTTACCACACACCGTGGGTGACGTCACGAACTCTAACGACAAAACCCCTTGTAAATACCCCCATTTTATTTCGGGTGTCCGTGCGGCCCCTCCCGGGTTCGGAGATCCCTTGAGCCACTGCGGATCCTGATCCGAGAAGCAGCCTGGCTGCTGGCGCTGGGGCGGTACCCATTCAAAATAATTTGCTTATTCGCCCCTAGACACAAGTGTGGCTGCAACACCACAGCCTAAAGGCTGCTTTACACACAACGATATCGCTAGCCATCTCGTTAGCAATGGGACACGCCCAGATCGTTGTTACGATTTGCCGGGATCGCTCATAGGTTGTTTTGTAGCGGTCACACGTGCACATCTCACAAACGACGCTACATCGTTCAGCGATATATTGTTTGACCAAGGCGGTCGTGTGGATGTTGTTCGTCGTTGGCAGGGTGTCAAACGTAGCAATATGTCTGCTGTGTTCCAAACGACAAACAATATTTTGAAACTGAACAACGTGTCAACGATTTTCACCCTATTTGCGATCGTTTAGAGTCGCACGTAGGTGTCACACGCAACGACGTCGCTAACGATGACGGAAGTGCGTCACAAAAACCGTGACCCCCGACGACATATCGTCAGATAAATCGTAGCGTGAAAAGCGGCCTTAAACCTTTGTTATTGTTAAAAATCTTGACATTAATTTATGAAAATAAAAAAGAAGGAAAGTGCACAGCACTGCTTACCCTTTCAAGAGGTGGTATGATAGTCCCGTTCCAACACTACACAGTGTGGCAGTTGCTTTGTAACATCGGGCAAAATCCTGAAAATATTCTTGGTATGATGGAAGCTGATGTCTCCAACCGTGGTGCTGTTGCCCAGACGAAGCAATCAATTCATAGAAAATAAGAGAGCGGGCAGCACTCTGCGGTAACTTTAGACAGCTTTATTTTTCGATGCTGACAGGTGTAACGGACATGAGGGAATGGACCCGTGAAAGCACCCCTAGAGGTGCGAAACGGTACCGTCGTCCTCGTGCTCCCCTCCCTCCATTCCCTCATGTCCGTTACACCTGTCAGCATCGAAAAATAAAGCTGTCTAAAGTTACCGCAGAGTGCTGCCCGCTCTCTTATTTTCTATGAATTGACATTAATTTATATTAACAGATTTCCACACGGTACATGGCATACATGTGCTGATGTCCATTTCTATTTCAGATCATTCAGTAGTGGCTGTGTGGCTACAGGACTGCGGCTAGCCATAGATGGACTCATCAATTGTCGTTTTTACTGATGTTGTTGCACATGAGCGCTGCAGCCAATCATCAGCCGGTAATAGGCTGTTTCACTTATACTTCTCCCAGACAAACAATTAGACGTCCAAAAGAAATGCGTGTACTAATGTTCATTACTGGCCACTGACATTTCTGCACCAAATCTGCATCTCCTGGCAGAAAACCGCACCAAAACCGTATTAAAAAAGCATGCCGTTTCAGTGCATTTTCCTGTCAGGAGATGCAGAAATGTCTGCAGCCAAAAACTCAATGTGCACATATCTCCTAATTCGGTAATCCAACATTGAGTTCACCTGAGGTCACATACTTTATGTGAAACTCATAGGCAAGAATTTATTAAGATGCATTTTTTTATGCCAGTCTGACACAAATACCTGTTGTATTACAATGCTTACTAATAAGTTTAGTTTATTTTTGGCTGTTTATGCAGCACAAACTGAAATCTACTCTCCATAAATCAGCTATATGCCACACCTGACTGGTCGTGGTACTCCACGTTTCTCCCATGATGCCTTGTCTGCTTTTTAATGAAAATGAAAGAAAACAAGGAGAACATTTTTTTTTAAGAAAAATTGGTAATGCTCCAAAATGTGCATTTTTTTTCTGCCCTAATATTTTATCAAATTCTCAAACCATTTTAAAGGAATTGTTAAGACTTAGAAAAAAGGTTGACTTCTTTTCCTTGTTTCAAGTGCTACTGTGCCGCCCCTGCAGTGGTCCAACCGCTCGTATCCGGGGGTGGTGATTACTCGGGGCTCGAGGGTCTCCAGACCCGGGGGCTAGGGGCCACACTCAAAAATGAGGAAGGGGGCATTTACAGGGGAGGTACTGTATATAGTTTGTGACGCCACCCGTGGTGTACAGTAATTTGGAGTACCGCTGCTGCTGTTGGGAGTACCCGGGGTGATGGAGTGGGGCAGCAAGATAACGTTACCCTCCACGGGTAGGGGAAGGCCCCGGGACTCTGGATGGTGGGGTGCAGGGGAGCGCAGGGCTTGCTGTTGTAGGGGTTAATCTGGTACTCACTCAGCAATAAAGCAGACGCTGACAACTGAGTAAACCAATTCTCTGGGTGCCCCTGCCCTCTTGGGGGAGCTTGTCCAGGTCCTGTCCCCTGCAGCACTGCCTGGTGGTCCGTGACCTGCCTCCTGGCACAGAATTTAGAGTGTCCTTTGTTGCCCATCAGCATGGAGCTTTCCGGGCCCCGCTCCCCACTATGGCTAAGTGAATGAGCCTGCTCTCAGGAGCTCACACTTGGGATTTCAGTGGGCCGCTTGTTTGGAAAGCCCTATCCCCCTCGTTGCGCTAGTGCCCCCGATTTCTGAGCTTCATGGGAACAGCCCATCTAGGTCCTGTTCTCCGCAGGTTAATTGCCGGGTCGCCTGAAGCTTCTCCCCGACCTAGGGTCCGTATACCCCGTTGTGCCTTCGGTCCCAGACCAGTGATTAGGCCCAGGCTGCTGACCGTCCTCTAAGACAGGTCCCAGGCACCTAGCCTCAATCCCCTGCGACCGGGGGTCTGACTTGTCTAGGTCTAGACCACGGGGGGGTTGAGCCCTGCACGGGGAGAGAAAGATTTGCAGAACCCTGTGACGACCTGAATAGTCCAGGGCATCACACTACACTTGTTCATTATCCAGTTATTACCAAAACTTCATCACTGAGAATTTGCTCACTGATGTTTTTGTTGTTTTGGTGTGTCGCCATTGAAATTACAGTAATACTAAAAATAAGGTGGAACACTAATTTTTTTTCAGTTATTGTAGAAGTCAAACGTCCTACTTGTTTCTGGTATCTCCTCTGTTAGCCATAGGGCCTTTGATAAGTGGCAGGAATACTCAGGAAGATGAGATCCCATCAGCCTTGCAGATTCTGCTCTATCATCTCAAAGAAAAGCAATTTCCATTTACTTTAGATTCAGAAAACATTATTTAAACGTTTCCTTAAAGGGGTTGTCCACTACTGGGACAAACTCTTTTTATTCTATATTTTTCCCCCATTTAAAATAGCACTTATACTTAGCTCTGGTTTTGACGCCATTTCGGCGGTGTCAGCAAAGTTTCTCCCAGGATCGTGTACCAGTATGTCACGAGATCCCTGTGGCCAATCAATGGCCACTTCACTCTCCCTTCCTTCAGACCTATCACATACTGTTACCAGTGTGTCATGGTTGACAGACAGTCCTGTGGTGTTTGGCTGTAGAAGGTCGCAGCATTAACTGCTTCCTGATATTCTATTCTTCCTGCTGTGGTGTAAATGGTATGCTATGTATTTTCTCTGTTTTTTCTGCTTCTCAATTTCCTTTTAGGACCCTGCGGATATCCTCACCTTTCAGCTGCTAATCATCATGACTTCCCCTTGTGTGTTTAAATACCCACATTTCCCCTTGGTGTTTGCTGGTGATAGAGTTATATTTGTATACAGGCCTTGGATGCAAGGAGTCGGCTTGCAAGTATCTGAAGAAACATTGACATTTGTTGCTGTTTCTCTCCCTTAAGGTCCAGTCACACAATACGAGATCGTTAACGAGATTGTTACTATGTCACAGTTTCCGGATCGTTGTTAAATCGTTGGTGAGATCGTTGGTGAGATGTCACACAGTCATTTTCCCAACGACTTTAGTAACGATGCAGCCACCTGTATAACGATCTCGTTGGTCATTGGGACCCTGTCACACAGCAGCTATGTAACGATTCCGACTTCGAATAGGGGCGTAGTGTTTGACGCTGTAAGCCACGTAGGCATATGCGTCGCCTTTTCCACACCCCTCCGCTCCGATTGGTGGCCAATACTGCAGTCTGATTAGGCGGCTGGCCTAGAAGGCAACTTTGTATTGCTTCATCCTTTGTCCTTTTTTGAGCCTTGCTCTAAGGATAGAACCTGCGACTCCACCCAGATTCATTCGTACTTTGTTCCCGGTTGCTTGCTTGCTTTCGGATCGAAGCTGCATCTGCACCTGGATTCAATCCTCCTTCGTTCCCGAGTGTTTGCTTACTGTTCTCAGCGCCAACCAATCGGTGCAGAGGGGGCGCGGAAAAGGTGACGCAACTACACGCCTACGTGTCACACTTTAAGTTCTCATCTAGGTCATTAATGAGATCATTGGTAGGTGTCAAACATACAGATCCATCCTGCCCAGCAGAACTCCAACGAGTAAAAAATGGCCCAGGACATTCAGCAACGACCAACGATTTCACAGCAGGGGACGGATCGTTGGTATGTGTCAAACATAACGAGATCACTGGTGAAGTTGTTGTTTTGTCACAGAAACTGTGACATAGCAACGATGTCGTTAGCGATCTCGTTATGTGTGAAGTGGCCTTTAGTCTTCTTGGAGAAAATTATTCATTCACTCCCGCTGTTTATGCTACCTGTGTCTTCTTTAGTGAATCATGGTGTTGACTAAGCACTCATCCTATCCGCTCCTTACCTAGGGCCCAGATTAGAATAATCCAGGGCCAGATAGAACCTATGTAGGGTGGTCAGGGTAGCCAGGGGCCAGTGGAAGATTTGGCCATGGGTCACCATCTCTCCCTTCCCTAAACACAAGATCTCCTTTCCCTTCCCTATCGCCGACCGCGTGGTACTTCCCCATACCTGTTGTGATACATACATCCAGAGGGAGAGAGTGAGCAGCAGCACTCACTTCCTCCTGATGTATGCAAAGTGTTCGAAGGCTGGGAGAATGAAGCAGCCGCTGACTGGCCATGGGGATCTTGTGATGTCCCATTGTTATGCTTTCCCAGAAGAAACAGTGCTGATACCGCTGGAAAAGTGCCATAACTGGGGTGAGTGTAAGTACCGGTAATATAGCCTTTTTTTACTCTCACTATATGCTCAGGAAGAAGTGGGACAACTTTGAAGTGTGTCAATATTAATAAAAATTGCAATTCATCCATAAATTTATTGCATCGTTCCTGGCATATTATCAGCAGTAACAAACAAAAACGTATAGAAAAAGACACTAACACAGCTCTCTGTTGTCTGTATCGGCACATCCCACCAATTAGAGAGAAAAATTTGAAAAAGAAAAGACTTAACGTGCCATTCAATAGAAAAAACATAATAATTAAAGCCCAACTTATATTTAATGTATATAAAACAGTTTTTATTGCACACAAGAAAATATACAAGGGTCATTAAATAACATGTCAAATATCTGTAGACATATTAAGATCAGAGTGAAAAAATGAGGAGAGAAAAAAGGCACAGAAATTCCTTTTTTATAAAGTGTGAAGGGAATACCAATACAGGGATACGTATAGCATCGGACTGGCTACCGGAGGAATCTCCTCTAATGCCCGGCCTGGATTCAGTTACCTGCTTTTCACTCCGGAGCTCCCAGCTGCAGCCTGGTCTGATCTCAGAGTTTGCAGTACTGCACCGCGAGCGCCGAGTGATTGGTTCCCCGGCGATTGCGGTTCAGTTCATAACAGCTGCGGAGAGGCTGGGCTGCAATCCGGAGTTCAGGTGAGAGCACCGGAGATCAGCCCGGGATGTCTGCAGCTGTCATCAACTGAACCGCAATCGCCGGGGAATCAATCACTCGGCGCTTGCGGTGCAGTCTAGGCTGCACTCCGGAGCTCAGGTGAGGGCTTCGGAGTGCAATGCAGGTACCTGAATCCAGGCCTGCAATTACTGGAGGTTCCTCCTGTAGCCAGTCTGACGCTGGATACGTAATTAGAAAAAAGTCATTCATCCCACTAAAAAGATCCACCAGTGTGGACAAATCATCTAAGTAGCATGAAAGTGCAACCCATGCCTACACATCCATGGAAATGGACTTAAAACCATTTTGTAAAGTGCAACATGCTAAATATCAAAAAGCCATCCATAGATCCATGGGTATTGGAATACACTAACAAAGAAAGTGGGACTCACCCATAAAGTACTATCAGCAGTGCAGAGGAACCACATTTGTCTCCTTTCTTTGTTTTTTTTTCAACCCATGGATCAAAACCATCATACTGTGTTGTGCATTACACAACCCCTCCAGGCATGCACATCACTGTAAAGGCCCCTTCACACGCTATGATATGTCTAATGATATGTCGTCGGGGTCACGGAATTTGTGACGCACATCCGGCATCGTTAGAGATGTCATAGCGTGTGACACCACTAAACGACTGTTAACGAGCAAAAATACTCACCTTATCGTTTCTCGTTGACACGTCGTTCATTTTCATAATGTCGTTCCTCCTTCTGCGCGCCGGTTGTTCGTTGTTCCTGAGGCAGCACACATCGCTACGTGTGACACCCTGGGAACGACGAACACAGCTTACCTGCATCCCGTCGGCAATGCGGAAGGAAGGAGGTGGGCGGGATGTTACGTCCCGCTCATCTCCGCCCTTCCGCTTCTATTGGGCGGCCGCTGTGTGACGTTGCTGTGACGCCGAACGTCCAACCCCATTTAGGAAGAGGATGTTCGCCGCCCACAGTGACGTCGTTAGGGAGGTAAGTACGTGTGACGGGGGTTAACAACATTGTGCGCCACAGGCAATGAATTGGCCGTGACGCACAAACGAAGGGGGCGGGTGCAATCGTTCATGCGATCGCACGATATATCGTCCATCGCGTGTGACGGGGCCTTAATACGCAGTACCTGTGTATCTTGAATAAGACCCCTTGGTGCTTTTCCATTTTTCCATTTTTTTCTGATTATTTTCAATTGGGGAAACACAACAGATTGAGAATGGGTTGTCCTAGTAGTGGACATCCCCTTTAACATATAATACGTAGAGATATACAGCCCTGACGCTATATGCTAGACTATAAAAAAATAAGTAAATACATGGAATAAAACAACTGTAAAAAACTAATATGAGATTCATTAATCTTTTTTGTGGATGTGAAGAAGAAAAGAAGGCAAACAGTGACCGGGCAGGATACAGAAACAAGCCGTTATTCGCTAAGCAGAAGGATAGTTTGACAATCAAATGACAATACTTGGCTAACTCCCTGCATATTTCTGGATCTCAAGAAAGTCTCCCATGTACCAGTCGTATTGGCAACACCTATAAAGTAGTGCTTGATAAGTCTGTGTCACCAGCCATCCCTCACTCCGAGGCAGCCTCCAAACAAGACTTCCTGGGTGGTCGTACTGGGGGAAGACAAATTCATGCCAACTGCTAGTTTGAGAACAAAAGGAAAATGTAACCCTGAGTTCTAGGCCTGTTGGAAGCATTTGTTCCAGTCAAGATTTTGCATTTGTTCAATCCTGGAATAATAAGTGATTGACACCTCCTTAGAATGTTCTTTAGCTCTGGGGGATAATCAGACTAGGGTCTTTGTTGTGAAGGCTTTTCAGTGGTTTCAATGGGAATTAAACCACTATCGACTCTAGCCTGCATCTCCAGCAGCACAGTCCATACAAATTTATTAGTTATGTCTTTTTAAATGAGATTAAATTGAAATGACTTTTATCCCTTCCTCCCCTAGTTTTTCGGTGCTCCTTCCCCTTACTAGAGTGTATTCATGCAGAATTCAGAGTGTTCTTTTTATTCCTATAGGTACAACGTGACTGTCAGCCTGCGGCTGTACCCTGCAGTCAGATACACTGGGAATTGTGACTTTCTATGGACACCTGGACGCACAAGACCTAACACAGTGAGCCAAACAAACATATGAGAAATCCGGCACAATTACTGTAATGAAGAAAAATAACAATAGGGAGTCCTACGTCTTTTATGTAGAATCCATCAATGTGCGGTATCAAAAAGTCAACGAGGAAGGTCTATAACTAAAAAAGCTATACAACCTTAATTCCAAAAAATGTAATTATTAAACTTTCAAATAATATTCTATTTACAATTATATTTTGAAATTCTGTAAATAATAATATTTATTCACTTACATAGCGCTATAAATTCCATAACGCTTTCCATTGGGGCTCACAATCTAAGGTAAATTCAATGATACAAAAACAAATAGTTTATATAAGTAATCGCATTGAAAACATTTGACTTCATTTTGATTCTATCTTACAAAGCAGTACATTGTGTGAAGACTTTCTAGTTAAAATCACCTAATATATGTATGTTATCTTAGGAAAAAATATTTTTGAATGATTCTTTTTAAATAAATCAAATCAGAATTTCAATAATTAAAAGAAGAAAAAAAAAAAGAATAATAGTTTGAACATTTGTTTCTAATTACAATCAACCCAGGACAGGTTGACCCTTAAAATAGAGTGCAACACAAATCCAAATATATGCAAAATAGGCATAAAAACAAGCGTTAACAATGTCTAAAAATAAGTTTAAAAATAGCAAAGAAAAGTTTAAAAAGTTTCTATTTCTTTGTTTATATATTTTTTTAACATATACTAAACAAAATTTCTATTTCTCTATAGATTTTTAAAAATACACTAAAAAACATTGTTTAAAAAAATTAAAGAGCAAAAAAAGTTTTAAAAAGTTTCCATTGTTCTGTTTATATATTTTTTAAAATACACTACAAAATGTCAAGTTTAAAAAATACATAAAAAGTGCAAAAAAAATTGAAAAATGTTTCTATTTTTCTGTTTATATATTTTTTAAAACACACAAACACACAAAAAAATAATATTTCTGTTTATATATTTTTAAAAGTAAACTAAAAAATGTCAAATTTAAAAAATACATAAAAAGTGCAAAAAAAAGTTGAAAAAAGTTTTGTTTATATATTTGTTAAAATACATTTAATTTTTTTCAACTTCTCTGTATATTTTTAAAAATACACTAGAAAAATTTCAAATTTTAAAAATACATTAAAAGAGCAAAAAAAGTTGAAAAAAGTTTTTATTTCTGTTTATTTCTCTGTTTATTTTTAAAATACACTTAATTTTTTTCTATTTCTCTATATTTTTCACAATAAACTAAAAAAATGTCACGTTTAAAAAATACATAAAATCAAAAAAGTTTAAAAAGTTTCTATATCTTTATATATTTTTATTAAAAGGAAAAGGTGCACATAGGGTCTTATCATAAATCACACAGTCGGTAAAGAATCGTCAGATACTCACCCCTTTGGTTGTGTGAAGCAAACCAACAGACAAGCATAAGACTAGCAGCTGCAGCCACTGAGAAGGATCCAGTCCACAGAAAAAACAGAATGGTATTAGGAGATCTGCGCTCGCCAGTAAGAAGGTCCAGACTCCAGTAAAGAAATAATAGCCTTATTCTTCCAGTCACCACACTACGCGTTTCGGGAATATGCAATTTTTTTTTAAAAGTTTCTATTTCTGTTGATATATTTTTTTAAAATATGCAATTTTTTTATTTCTGTTTATATATTTTTAATAATACACTAAAAATATCAAGTTTAACAAGTACATAAAAAGAGCACAAAAAAGTTGGAAAAAAGTTTCTATTTTTCAGTTTATATATTTTTTAAATACACTTACATTTTTTTATATTTCTGTTTATATATTATTTAAAAAGACCCTTTAAAAAATGCATAAATAGAGCACAAAAAAAGTTGAAAAAAGTTTCTATTTCTCAGTCCAGATATTTCTTACAGTATGATAAAAAAAAAATTCTATTTCTCCGTTTATATAATTGTAAAAATACACTAAAAAAATCAAGTTTAAAAAAATGCGTAAAAAAGAGCAAGAAAAGTTTAAAAAAGTTTCTATTTCTCTGTTTCTATATTTTTTAAAATGCACTTTAGGAAAAACAAAATATGAAATATATATTTTAATATTTTGATATGTATTTATCTCACAAATTGTGAGTGCAATATGTAAATCTACTATGAGGGTTGTAGTAAATAGTAGTGCCGAAGAGTTGAAAATATTAAAAATTTCAAAATATTATCCCTCTATTGATTTTTCACATGGTTGATATTTTACCAGTCTGTATTAAATTCTCCTGACGTGTACTGTACATTTGAGCTCATGTGAAAGTCCAATATTGGGGAGAAAAAAACTGCAAGGTGAATGTAAAAGTAATTCTTATAGGTGACTTTTTCAAGTCCTTTAATCTAGTTGACATCCTGTGCTCACAAATACAAGTAGACCTTGGTAATGGGTCCACTTAGCTGCTCAAGAGCTCTCCACTATTAAATATTTGCTCTTGCTCTTAGGGAGATTTTAGTTCAGCTATTTAAACCTTAAAGAGAAATCAGCTGAAAGAAGAAAATATCCGGAAATCATTATCTGCAGCTCAAATCGGAAATAATTTCAGTTTTGGTGTTAATTTGAGTGGATTGTTATACATCATAATCACGGATTTAGATAGATTTCCATACAATTTTATATACTGATTTTAGACTTTGAATGTGTCTATAATTTTATGTTCAATGTGTCACCCCTATCTCATATATTAGGTAAAACCACCTTTAAACAAATTTTCTTCAATTTCCTGTTGGAATATTTCACAAATATTATGGGACCGAATTTAGATAAATTTATGATATCACCTGGCATTAGAGTAGTTTTATTTATGATGCCCAGGACTACACTTATAGTAAAATATGTAATATTATGTATTTCCCCTTCTACTGACTAAGAATAGTCTATGTTTTTCAGATGTATGAAAGTGGCCTAACACGTTGGGAGTAATCACCTCTGCATCCTGTAAAATATGAGTTACATTTGTGGCGCCCCTGAGGCTTCAGTCGCCACAGGGTACTGCACCTCATTTAAGGTGCAGTATTCATTCCGAGTAAAGGAAGGTTATTCACCGTTGTTTATCACATTGCATACAACATACAGCTTAGCAGCCAACTACTGGGACTGGGCTAGAGGTGGCCGTCATGGAAATGGGACTTTCCACTCACTGGTCAGCACCTGGGGGGTGGAGCTACACACTGGGAACTTAGGACACACACACACTAAGGCCTCTGCCACACTTACGTGACAAAACGTAACGTTTTTGTCACGTACGTGTTAAAGGAGTGATTTGCTCCCCGTGTGCCGTTTTTGTGGCATGTACGTGTTCTCCGTGTGTTATACGTAATAACACATGGAGAACGGAAATCCCCGCCTTACCTGCTTCTTCCGGTGCTGTCTGCGGTGCTGAATATCAGTGTCCGGCCCACGCCACACCCTGCTGACACTGCTTCCGGTCCCTAGTGAAGGAGATGCATTGTTCAAATTCACTGGGGGACGGATGCAGGGGACAGCAGCGGCAGAGACTGCAGGACTCGTGGAGGTGAGTGTGTGTTTTTTTTATTTTTAACCTGACACGTGTGTTTCTTCGGCGCGTGTCACATGGGCTCACATCCACACTAGATCCGTGTGGTACGGATGCGGGCCATGTGACACCCGTGCTGCCGGAGCAACACAGACATGTCAGCGTATGGAACTCACGGAGACACGTAAGTACGGAACGGACACATGTTTCGTTCCTAAATACTTACGTGTCTCCTAACCATTGGGATTACCTAGGTCCCCGTGTGTATGTGTCTCCAATACGTGTAAAAAATGGCAAACACGGACCGGAGGCACGTATGTGTGACGGGGGCCTAAGACAGGACAGACATAGACAGGGAAGATGTGAGATGCAGGAGAACATGCTCGCTGATGTGAGAACTGACAGCTCCCTCAGGACCAGCGCAGATGGGGTGTGGAGCCCTAGGTTGGGGGGGAACTTTGTCTTTCTAACAAATCTGCCGGGCAGGGGATTCCAAGTCTCCTGGCCCACCACAAGTGCCCGGGGCAAAGCAGCACATAGAGCCAGGAGTTGTGATCACGATCCAGCCCATAACGGACTCACGCTGCCTGCTATATGGGACGGGAACAAAACCCAAGACACGAGTCTCTGAAGGACTACAAGTCACAGGGATCCATCAAACACAGTGCAAGGAGGAAGGGCTCACAATCCACAGCACCGGTTCTGGCCTCTGACCTATCCGGGATCAGCTGAAGCCCATCTCAGCGGGGACCGGCGCTTCAAGGGAGACGACCTTACAGTGAGTAAAAACGTTGAACTGCAGCTTCTGTGTCATCCCATTTCTACTGGCGCCATTGTCCCTGCGCTCCAGCACCATAGACTACTACCACCATCATCCTCCCTGTGGCCTAGCTCTGCCTGTGGAGAGCTGCAACATCTGAACTGCGTTAGCATCCTCCCCAGAAGAGAGAGATTTTCCACACACCACAGGTGGCGTCACAAACAACCACTCCCATCATCCCCATCCCCATCTTTATTGACACCGCCGGGGTCACGGAACCGGGCAAGGTCACCGCTGCGACCCAGGAGAAGAACCGCGACCCGGTGATGGGTATCCTCCGACCCTGGGGGTGCGTCACATTCTGCATGCATCAGACTTATTTTTGCAGAACATCCTACAGATAGTTGATGAGATTAAGATCTGGGGAATTGGAGGCCAAGTCCTCACTTTGAACTCTGTAATGTCCATCAAACCCTTACTGAATAATTTTGCAGTGCGGCAGGTCCCTACTCCCTGCTGATCCTCCTGGATCTCTCTGCTGCATTCGACACTGGTTCACCAGCTCCTCCTCACTATGCTCCGCTCTATCGGACTCAAGGACACTGCTCTCTCAAGCCTGCTTTACACGTTGCAATTTCGCATACGATATCGTATGTGATTTGCAATGCCCCCATCGTATGTGCGGCACGTTCAATTTGTTGAACGTGCTACACAAACGATTAACCCCCGTCACACGTACTTACCCGTCCATACGACCTCAATGTGGGCGGCGAACGTACACTTCCTGGAGTGGGAGGGACGTTCGGCGTCACATCGACGTCACACGGCAGCCGGCCAATAGATGCGGAGGGGCGGAGCTGAGCGGGACGTAAACATCCCGCCCACCTCCTTCCTTCCGCATAATCGGCCGGGAGCCGCAGGACGCAGGTAAGATCTGTTCATCGTTCCCGGGGTGTCACACAGTGCGATGTGTGCTACCCCGGATACGATCAACAACCTGACGTGCAATTCTAGAGAAAGGTACGATGTGTATGCGATGAACGTTTTACCGTTCAATTGCAATCGCACGTACCTGTCACACACTGCAATGTACCTTACAATGCCGGATGTGCGTCACTTACGACGTGACCCCGCCGACACATTGTAAGATATATTGCAGCGTGTAAAGCGGGCTTTAGTTCTCCTCCTACCTCTCTAACCACTCCTTCACTGTTTAATTTGTGGGCTCTTATTCCTCTCCTCTTCTCCTTATATCGAGGTTCCTTAGGATTCAGTCTTGGCCCCCTCCTCCTCTCCCTATGCACTTCACCTATGGGGTCAACCATTAGCAAATTGGTTTCAAGTACCATCTGTATGCCGATGACACCGAATTATACACCTCTTCTCCTGACATCACCTCCACCTTAATACAAAATATCAGTGTTTGTTTATCTGCTGTCTCTAACATCACGTCCCCCTTCTATCTGAAAATGAATCTCTCCAAAACGTCTTGTGTTTCTTCCCTCTACCTAACCTGATATTGCAATTTCCTTGGGTGGTTTAACCATAACTTCCAAGCAGCACGCTCGTTGTTTTGAGGTCCTATTTGAAACAGAACTTTCCTTTATTCCCTATATCCAATCATTCACTCACTCATGTCACCTGAATTAAAAAAATATCGACTCCTACTTTTTCTCACCTTTGAAACTGAAAACTTGTACTCTTATTCATTCTCGTCTGGACTACTCCATCTCTCTACTGATTGGTCTCCAGCCAAACATTCTCCTCTCCAATCCGTCTTGAATGCTGCAGCCAGGGTCGTATTTCTGTCTAGCCATGCTACTGATGCCTTCACCTTGTGCCAGTCATTGCACTGGTTACCCATCCGACATAGTACAATATAAACTTATCTCTCTCACCCACAAAGCTCTCAACAGGTTTGCTGTTCCATCATCTCTGTCTATCACCATACTTGTTCACTCCAATATGCAACTGATCTAAAGCCTGCTTTACATTTACACCTTGCAATTAAGCATACGATATCGTATGCGATCGTACCCGCCCCCATCATATGTGCGGCACGTTCAGTTTGTTGCCCGTGTCGCACAAACGAATAACCCCCCGTCACACGCACTTACCCGTCCATACGACCTCGATGTGGGCGGCGAACATCCACTTCCTGGAGTGAGAGGGACGTTCGGCGTCACATCGACGTCACGCGGCAGCCGGCCAATAGAAGCAGAGGGGCGGAGATAAGCGGGACGTAAACATCTCGCCCGCCTTCTTCCTTCCACATTGCCGGCGGGAGCCGCAGGACGTAGGTAAGATCTGTTCATTGTTCCCGGGGTGTCACACACTGCGATATGCGCTACCCCGGGTACGATGAACAACCTGACGTTCAATTTTTAGGAAATGAACGACGTGCATGCAATCAACATTTTAATGTTCAATCGCAATCGCACGTAGATGTTATATGCTACATCGTAACTTACGATGCCGGATGTGCGTCACTTACGACGTGACCCCGCCGACACATCGTAAGATATATTGTAACGTGTAAAGCGGGCTTTATATTAACATCCTCTATATTCTGAAGCTAGCACCTCTATCATTAAGACTTTCCTTGTGCTGCACCAGTTTTCTGAAATGCACTATCCCATAGGATCCAATTAACTCCTAGCCTCCACATTTTAAGCATCCTTTAAACACACATCTCTTTTCTCCCATATTTATCATTAACTCAGCAGTTTGTGTAACAGTAGCTCTTCAGTAAGATCAAACCAGAGGAGGTAGGATTTTACCCCAGTGTATATCAGAAAAGCTTGGGCAGCCATGAACCTTTCCCCAGTTCAACAATTGTCCTTCCTTGAACAAATTTTGGTAGGTACTAACCACTGAATAATGGTCATCCCCAACAATACTTGCAGAATTGAGGATTTTCTTACCCAATCATTTAGCCATCAGAATTTGACACTAGCAAAAGTCACTCAAACCCTTTCCATTAAAACAGCTTTACATTAATTTAATGTTATTCACTTCACCTGATTTAAAATGTTATGGATGATTGGTTTATAAACCAGGGACATATACAGAATTGTTAAAGGGGGCTTCCAAATAACTGGATTTATGAACTATAAATAATAGTTGAGGGCAGTTGCGACCTGAAGTGGTCATGCTCCAGTACAGCAGGTCATTGTTCCTGGAAAGTAATCAAAGACTGTCGCATTAGAGCTGGAGTGGTTAAGCAGATTAAAGTTGTTGCTTGCTTGGTCACCAGACTCTTTTAATGATACATGCAACTGTGATGCCCTGGCAAAACCAGGTAGTCACAGTTAGGCCCCTGCATTACACCTTTCCCTCATTAGGAAAAACACAGCCAACCATTAAACCCTAGTCACCCCTCTTAGGGACAGATAGACACACCAGTGGGCATGGCCAGGCGGTTGGTGAACGCCCACCCAGGGATTTAGACTTCCCAGGGCGGGAAAAGTAGTTAGTTCGTATGAGAGTTCAGTAGAGGAGGTCAGGCCTGTGTGTCAGGCCTGAAGCAAACTGACAGGTACCAGAGTAGGATCCCTGGTGCCACTGGCTAGGAGGCAGATGGTGGTCTCCGTCGACAGGAGAACGGCTCGATGGAACCGAGGTGGACCGGGCCAGGGTTGGAGCCCGCCGGTACTGACACGGGGAACCGACCCGGGGAACCGACCCGGAAACCGTAGCACAAAGGGAGTACTCGGACCCTGAAGCCAGGAACAAGAACCTACTGGAACTGGTTAATTAACCGATTGAGGCCAGAACTAGAGGTCCTGTCCCACCCAGAGACCCTCATATGGTAGAAGACAACAGCCCACCGATAGGGATAGGAGGTCACGGCCAAGGCCCATAGATCCCACGGGCCAGCGTCTGCGGGCACGGCTCCTTAGGCCACATCCAGCCGGGAGCGGACTCCTACGTTTCATACAAGGAAGTCTTTTCTACTAAAGCAGTGCAGGAAAAGTATAGAGACCACCAGCCGGGTGGGGGATCCCGAACGCAACCGGCCACGGCACCGGCCACCACCACCTTGGTTTACCAGAGACTTGTGTGTTTTCCTAACAGTGAGTGCACCAGCACCCTCTGCAGTCGTCATTCCCCCTGCACCAGAGCCATCGGGTCCCGGGGCCACCATCCCTGCCCACGGAGTGGTTAACAACTTGCTGCACAACATCTCCCCCGGGTGCCCCGTAACAGCAGCGGTGGTGTCCCACCTCACCACACACCGTGGGTGGCGTCACGAACCTATTACGGCCTAGCCCGTACATCTACGTCCCCCATTTTATTTGGCGTGTCCGCGAGACCCCCGGGTCCGGAGACCCTCGAACCACCACCCCTGAAGGTCCGGATCCGAGCAGCGGCGGCTGCTGGCACGGGGGCGGCACACAACACATTTTGGATTATCACGGGGATCTTAATCAGGCACAACTTAAAGAAAGATCTCAGTGAGGATTGAAATGTGTTGCATGTAATATGTACAACAGCCCAACACCTTCCTGTTTGCCAAGTTGCTAAAATGCTTGGTGCAGTTTTGAAAAAATCCCAGTTTTCTCTGCTATAGATGTAGTAGTGCCATGAATGTTGATCAGGATGGAGGATATATATACACCAGGAAGGGTGCCAGGATGGGGGACATATATGCCAGGATGGATGACATATTTATTTGGGAGGGCCCAGGATGGGGGACATATATAAAGGAAGGGTCCAAGAATGGGTGACATAAACCAAAATGGAAGACATATATGTGCTGCCCCAGTGCCAGCAGCCGGGTTGCTCTATCCGGAGTGGCTCGAGGGGTGTCCGGACCCGGGGGTCGTACGGCCACTCAAATGAAGGGGGTATTTACAGGGGATTGTGTTAGAGTTTGTGACGCCACCCGTGGTATGTGGTAATGTGGAGTACCACCGCTGCAATTGGGAGTACCCGGGGGCAATGGAGTGGGGCAGCCAGGTGTTAGAACCCTCCACAGGTAGGGGGGGATGCCCCGGGACTCGGTGATGGTGTTCGGGGAGTGCCGTGGGGAGTGAAGTGGGTCACTTTCGTACTCAGTCCAGTAAGCTGACACAGACAACTGGATAAACTATAGTTCTGGATACCGCTGCAGCTGAGGGGAGCTAGTTCGGGTCCCGTCTCCAATGGTGCTGCCTGGTGATCCGTGACCTTCCTCCTGGCACTAAGTTCACTTCTCTGTTGGGCCCGGTAGCATGGAACTAGTCGGGTCCCGCTCCCCACTATGGCTGTGTGGGAGCTTGCTCTCAGGGTTCATGCTTGGGATTTCCTGGACCGTTTTAGTGGAAAGTCCTATCCCACTCGTTGCGCTAGTACCCTGACTTTGGAGCAGGTGGAGAGCGGATCTTGCAGGCTCTGTTCTCGTCGGGTAAAATGTCAGGTTGCCTGAAGCTACTCCCTGACCTAGGGTCCACGTACCCTGTCGTGCCCTGGTCCCAGCCCGGTGATGGTGCAAGGCCGCCGGCTGTCCTCTTTGACAGTTCCGTGTCCGTTGCCACGATCCTCGGTGACCGGGGGTCCAGCTCTTTTTAGGCCCAGACCACCGTCTGCTACCTAGATGTTTCCAAGGTGTCTGGCTCCTGACCTCCTCTCTCCTTCACTTCCAACACTTCACTCTTCTCTACTCCTACTACTCCACCACTGCTACTCCTGACACTCCTGACCTCCCCTTAACCACCCCCATGTGGGCGACCCTATTTCACTCAGGCCATCCACTGGTGTGTCTGGTGGGTGTTGTGCAGATTGTACCTAGGATTTTAATTAGCTGATGTAGGCAACACCATGTAGTTGGGGACCCATAACTAAGAAGGATGTGGATATTGCACGGGAGGACAGATTGTACAATACCCTGTGACAACCTGATAGTCTAGGGGCGTCACATTTACACCTGGAGTGGGCCCAGGATGCGAGAGATATATACCTGGAAGGGACCAAGTATGGGGAACATATATACTTGGAAGTGGTCCAGGATGTGGGACATTACTATATAATGAGGGGGGAAACATGTATGTCTTTATTAGGTTAAGAATGCTACAAGGTCCCATATATCTGATCAACATGTCAGGGGGGACCAGATCCAAATTTTGCACCGGGGCCCATCGGACTCTAGCTATACCACAGGGTTGAAGATAGACATAAGTCTATCGGCTTCAACCTATAGCCTACCATTCTGTTCTCAGATTACGTAACAAACCACTGCTAACAGAATCCCTTAATTCTTATTTGGTATTTAACATCTTTCAGCTCGATCTCAAGCAATGGCGACTTGATGGATGAACGCTCTGTAGGAAGATTGGTCTTGTGCAGCTTATATAACTCCACCAGGGTTTTCTCTGATGTTTTCTTGATATTATCAAGCCAATAGGTTTCTGGTATTCCTGTTCGCCTTGTTCCTTCTATTCTTACGACCATTATATCCTTCTCCAGTGATTGGTCTCTTGTGTCCAAAGTAGGCAAATCATAGCTTGGTGATCCTTGCTTTGAGTGACAAGTCTGGTTTGATTTGTTCCAAAAATGATTTGCTTGTCCTTCTTACCATCAATTGCTTTGATAACATCCTTCTCCAGCACCACATTTCAAAGACATTGATCCTTTTCTGTCTTGTCCAGGTCATACTTGGCAGTAGTCAATATCTTTGTCTTCTTTGTATTGAATAGAAGTCCCATGTTTGAGCTTTCCATCTTGACAATTCATAATAAATCCTTCATTCCATTTACGTTTGTTGCTATCAATGTTGTGTCATCTGCGTATTTAAGATTGTTGATGCTATATCCAGCAATTTTATTTATTTCTTTTTTGGCAAGTCCAGTCTTCCTAAAAATGGCTTCTGCCTATAAATTGAAGAGAAATGGTGACAGGATGCCGCCTTGTCTGACGCATCACTCTACGTTGAATTATGCCATGTCACCTAGTTCTGTTTTGACTGTTGCTTCTTGGTCAATGTAAAAGTTTCTAATGAGGCTGATCAGATGGTTCGGCACACCCATTTCCTTCATGGTGTTCTAAAGTTTCTGGCGAGTAACATAGTCAAAGGTTTTGCTGTAGTTGATGAATCAGAAACAGATCTCCTTGTTGTATTCTTTGGCCTTTTCATTATCCATCTAGTGTTAGCAATTACATCTCTTGTTCTTCTGCCTTTTCTAAATCTGCTTGTTCCTCTGGCAGCTCTTTGTTAAAATAAAGCTGTAGCCTTTTTTGTAATCTCTTCAGTATTTTTTGCTGCCATGAGGCATGAGCGAAATAGTCCGATAGTTTCCACAGTCGGTAGCATCTCCCTCCTTCAGAACAGGAATAAACACTGACATTGTCCAGTCCTTGGGTCATTTATCAGTTGTCCATATCTGCTGACACCGGCGTGTGAATATATCAACTGCTGCTTCTAAAAACTTTATTAGCTCTATTGGAATATTGTCATATCCAGGTGCTTTGTTTCTTGACAGATGCTTGATCGCAGCAACAGCTTCGTCTTTCATGATGTTTGGTTCGCTATCACTTCCAGTCTCGGTTTCTTCCTGAGTCATTCTTATAAGGCCTGTCCACGTATACTTTACATCTTTCCTTATCTGATCTGGTTAACTTAGTTTGTTCCCATTGGTGTCTTTCAACATATGCACTCTTGGTTGAAACTTTTGTTATATCTCTTTGATCTTTTGGTATGCCTTCCTGGTCTTGCCCTTAAGATGTTAATTTTCTATCTCTGTATATACTGTATCTTTTGGTAATAATGTTCTTTATCTACTCAAATGGAAGTTTTTTACTGATGTTGTCTGCATCCTGCTTGTTATCTTTTGCTTTTATCTATCGTCTTTCTTTGATGATCTTTAGGTTCTCTACTGTTAATGGCTGCGCGGGTATTTTCTGCCTCTTGATTATTGTCTTTCTGACTTCTTCAGTAATACTATTTTTTATATGTGTTCATTATACCTCAGGCTTTTTTTCATCTGTGTCCAGTGGTATAAATCGGTTGTGCAAACCGTTCCAAAAACATCAGATATGTTGGTCAAATCGAAATTGGAAATGACCTGCTGTTAAGTCCATTTGCGCAACTTGACTCTAATCTTTACTGTCAAAAGTTCATGATCAGTTCTACAGTCAGTTTATGGCATTGTTTTCACAATAACGATTGATCAACTCCATCTTTGGAGTAGTCGATATGATTCTTAAGGCTGCTTTACACGCAGTGACATCGCTAGCAATGTCGCTCGTGAAAGCACCCGCCTCCGTCGTTTGTGCGTCACGGGCAAATCGCTGCCCGTGGAGCACAATATTGCTAGGACCCGTCACACATACTTACCTTCCTAGCAACGTCGCTGTGGCCGGCGAACAGCCTCTTTTCTAAGGGGGCGGTTCGTGCGGCGTCACACGGCAGGGATCCAATAGAAGCGGAGGGGCGGAGAGAAGCTGCATGGAAGTCACGCCCACCTCATTTCCGGAGGACGAAGGTACGGTGTTGTTCGTTGTTCCTGGGGTGTCACATGTAGCGATGTGTGCTGCCTCAGGAACGACCAACAACCTGCGTCCTGAACCAGCAACGACATTTGGGAAATGAACGACGTGTCAACAATCAACGATTTGGTGAGTATTTTGGATCGTTAGCGGTCGCTCGTAAGTGTTACACGCAACGACGTCGCTAACGAGGCCGGATGTGTGTCATGAATTCCGTGACCCCTGCGACATCTCGTTAGCGATGTCGTTGCGTGTAACGGGGCCTTTAGGCCATGTGCCCACGGGATAAAATTCCTGCGGAATTATCTGCAGGTATTTCCGCAGGTTCACGCAGCATCTCCCCGGAATCCGCAGCTATTTATTCCTGCGGATTTTATTCGGAATTTTTACGGAAAACGTACAGAATTCGAGCGTTATTCCTCCAGATTCCCCCCCCCCCCGTATCTCCATAGAAAAAAGGCAGGAAATCAGCAGGAAAATCCGTAGGAATAATTGACATGCAGTTCTTTGCGTCTGCGGGAAATCTGCAGCATTTTCCGCAGGTGCAAAATCCGCAGCATTGAAACAGCACACACCAAATCCCATAAGATAACATGGGGAGTGTCTGCACTTGCGCAAACCTGCGGATTTAGCTGGAAAATCTAGAAAATCCGCAGGTTTTCCGCCGATCCCGAACAGGTGAAGGGTCAGGACCGGTGCACCCCTCAATGTGTCTTTCCTGGTCGTCTCTTAGCGCTGACTTTTGCTGAACTGTCCTGCGCCTCCGCCACCGAGCCCTGACTAAAGGGTGGCTGACTGTGGTCCTTTCTAAGCCTTCCTTGCAGAGGATGGGTGGCAGGTTGTGGCCTTGGTTGCCTACAGCAATCACCCGGGCCATCGGATTGCCAAAAGAAATGTCTTTCTTCCTTTAGCCTGGGGACCATCCCTGTTATTTCAGCCAGATTCCTCCACCCCAGTGTTTCTGGTGGAACAAGCCCACAGAAGCCTCTCGCACAT